>NC_059186.1:677601-977601 GCF_020631705.1 Daphnia magna | reverse complement strand
TTGGCCTAGGCCTACGAACTTGCGAACGAGTCTGTTTATATTCGTCTCCCTGAGAATGCTTTTCAAAACAGTCCGAACAGGAATTTTTTTCGATATAACATTCAAAGACCATGGGGTGAGCTCGAAAATAAAGAGGAATACATATTTTGAGTTCCAATCTTGTGCCCTTTTCTGTTCATAATACTAAAATCGTTGACGAACTGTCACAGTCAAGATTCCTTGTTTTTTCTTTTTTTGCTGTAAGCTGTAATCATTATGAGTAACGAAGAAACTAAAAAATTATTATAAAACAGAGCACAAGAAAATTCGTCTTGTAGTCGCCTATACGTTACAGTACAGTTAAGACGCCAAACAACATATGAACTAAACAGAGTTCTGACAACATACATCCGAGAAGTCTCAAACCTTGGTGGCATCAGTCTACAGAGTAACTTTATGATAGAAGAAAATCTATAACTTAAGGGTTTTCAAACAGTGTCTGAGTACACTATAATTGGATTTTAAAAAAAGGCAGACACAAGTAGACTAGAAAAAATTTCATCCCATTACACCTGCGACGCAATAACCAAATTTTAAGAAACTCGTCCTTGCACGGTTGCAGTAGTGTCCCTGTAAAGATAATAGGTTTAGAACCAACCAAATAGTTGCGTATAAAGAGAAGACAGTTTCGTTGACGGTCGACCCAGTTGGTAAAAGTGAACGAACTAGATAGCCTAGCACGCTCTCTATATTTTAAAAAGATTGTCGTAAAATTGATTTACTGATCCGTAAAGAATGTCTGTACAAATTTCAAGTAATGCGGTGTCAGTTTATTGGCAGAATCAAACTGAAAGTTTAAGTGAGCTGTTAAAAAAATTCTTACGTAACATTCGCTGTGCAAGCCGTCGTTATCGTGTTCATAACGAATACGATCGACTCAACGATCCAATCATTTCTAAAGCATACTCAACAATGTTGACAGCCGAGAATCGGTGCTCTGGTGAACCGAAACGCCGTTTCTTGAGATGAAATCTCAATCTTCTTGGACTTGAACTCCACAATCGCGTAACATCTTTACCAGAACTATAGGGGGTTTTGGTTTTACAAGGGCTTTTTTAAAAACTAGATTGACGTTACTGTAAGCTTTCAAATCTGTAAAAACATGCTGATTTACAACAAACTTCCCGATAAAGGGAGGGAAAACCATATAAATTTTCCCCTAAATCGATGAAAGATTCAAATGTCTTCTCAGCTGGGTCTTCATTGATTTCGAAGTTGTGAATTCGCACTTAAAGTGGCAGTAAGCAAATTGTAGAAGCTTGCTTTGCGTAATTGAATGGTAAGAAATAATTGGCGTAGAGACTATATCGGAGACTATGTTGAGTATCAAGTATCCCGTGAATCGTGTGTCATCCACACGTCGTAAGTATAGCATGGTAGCATATAGCCTACATTCATGACAAAATTTGATCAGGCTAGTTTCAGAAGACCAGCTATCGTAAAAAATCTGTGGAAAGGTGTAACTTACTGTGCTTCTGTATAGGGGTACGTCTTGCTCATCTATGTGCCCGTTGATGGTGGTCTTAATCATGAGTGATGTTATTACGATTATTTCAGGGGTTACTCAGAAAGTTATTTTGCTCAGAATACTACACCCTATCTTTTAGGGCTTATTTTTAAATTGGGTGCAGACGTTAATTTTAATTAGTTATATCATTTACTTTAGATTATTCCAACTGAAAGTTAAGAAAAAGACCGTTTAGAAGTTCGGTTCTACTCAGGAAAGAAGCGGTTACCCATACGTTCTATATGCTGGCGCCTCCTACTGGTGGACATTATCGGTGCTTACAAGAGTTAAATTTTTTCTCTATGCAGCTGGATTTTACAATTTTCTCCTGGAAAAGTGAAAAGCGCCATGCATCAACTTTGGGATTCAGCTTGTCTACAGTTTCATGTTTTACATTCTATGTTCATATTTGTTTTATTTTTAATGGTTTCACTGTTACCGCACTGAGCAACAATGATTATTGATCAATCACTGGTTTAACGGAAAGACAATAACAATCCATTTTCTATTACTGCATTATATTTCCGTCTGAAGAACTTTTCTGAAGTTAATTAATTTTTGTATGTAATTAACAAGGCGCTGGAACAGCCAATAAAAAAAAAGTTTTATTACTTACTTTAATTAATATAGCACATGTTATAAAACATTCTTGATTTCGTAAATATATTCTTCGATTATCTCCAGCATTTTTGTGTAACTTTTTATGAAAGATTTTTTCCCTTCACACAATCTATCAGACGCCCTTGTGTGCTGCTTGCCTGTGTAAAGAAATTACTAAATCATTAGGAAATTAGGGACATTAAACAAAAAGTTGTTGTAAATTACATGAATGACTCAAGAATTGGTATCGTTAAAATACCGTTGTGATTGGTGTGAAAAAAACAACATGAAATCTTGTTCCATAAGAAACACAAATTTAACGATTTTTTTTTGCTTGGACATGATATAAATAACATACGCAAATTACGAGCATTCTGCAGCATTTCAAACAAAACTGCAAACCTTTCGTGAAATACTGTAGGTAAAGCAAAATTTTTTAAATCTATGGATTACTGGGAGGAGGGGGAATAGAAAACAAAGTTTAAAATGGCAAATGCGGAACTGTATGGTAATAATATAATGTATTTCAGTTAAAATCTGGAGATTCCGAGACGTTACAATAGAAGGCTTTTGCTATAAGTGAGGACTAAATAACATTTCATAATAAGCTGCACTTAGTTAAAGATCGTAGACGTATCACAGAGTTTAAAGTCTACATAATTCGTCACAGAAATGAAGCTCAGGTTAAAAGGGTTGCGACTATTACCGCTCAAATTGTGCTTGCGGAGTTGGATTGTCGAGGAAAATAGTTTGCCATACACTTTCAGGTATCGCGCTCAGTCAGTATGGACTGAACTGTGCGGTCTTATGTTACTAGAATTAGTTTGATTAATTTGACACTATAGCATGCAATGGTAAATTTAGAAAATAAATAAAAAATGTGCCCATTGCAGTGTGCGAGATTATTATCCACTGATTACGGAAAAATGTTCTTTTTTCCTGGTCTATAGCACCGCCGATTGCGATTTAACAGCTTTATAAGTTTTGAACCCGGCTCGGCGTCGAGTTCCACAGAACAGAATCATCGAAGACACTAATCCCAAAAGCTGCGAGGAAAAAAATTTTAAACGTCACATCTGCACGTCGTCCATTGGTTAGTAGAATTTGTATGATACCTGGATGAAGGCAATAAAGAACCCAATTATGCCCACTAGATAAAGACGCTCCTTGAACCAAATTTGGACTTTCTGGTAGCAACCGGAGGGAAACCACATGGAAACTTCTTCCAACTGGCCACAATCTTTTGCAAATATTGTTATCATTTCAAGAGCTGAAGAACAGTATTTTGCTAATATACCATCCATGTACTGAAATGATGGGATGCAGCAAGAATGGGGCACACGTGAATCCCCAGGCCAAGCTGAAATATTGAACCAGTCCTCATAGTGATGAACACCACAGCAACTGAGCTGAATATGGAAAGAAAATTTTACTACATAACACATGTAATATGAGGTAAAAATAGTATTTAATTTTTATTTTCATTTACCTGATGCTGAATATGATTCCAAGCTAGGGTTATTCCAGCATAATGTTCACTGGTATTATAGTGTGTCTGAATACCAGTAAGCAGTTCTTGCTGAAGTGATACAGAAAATGTCTCACTGTACATGAACCCCAAGATTCCACAAACCAGTTCAGCTCCACATAGCATAGCTACTAATATGAAGTACTAGTTGTGGAAAAATAATTCAATATGCATACAAAAATAGAAAAATAAAAAACAAAAAAGAAATAAAAAGAAAAAAGCTTGAAGTGAATAATCACATATTGTTTGTTTCATACTGAAATGAGGAGGCAGGAGCTCTTGAACCAGGCTCCAGAACAGCCAAGAAAAGCAGCGACAAATAAAACTGTACCACTCATAAGAACTACAGAATCTAAACTCAGAAGCTCATGTTGAGGTAGAAGTGAAACATATCCATTGTAAGATATTCGTAGCCAGATGGCAACTCCTATTACTCCACCACCAACTATCTATTTGTAGTTCATGAATGAAATTAAAATGTTAAACATAAGCCTAATATGACTAAAAATATAGTACGCAATTGCTTCTTCATCTACAAAATCGTAAGGGGTATTGGCGCCATTTCAAAATCAATGATCTAAACTCAAACAGTACAACACCAGATCAATCAATCTTGATGCATTTAGATATTTACTTCACAAATAGAATAAACTTATATTGTAACTACGTGAATTGTATCAAAGAGTGAATAATCAAGTACCCAAATTAATCCATTTAAAAGGCCAAAGATTGACCTAATACACGCATAACACATTCTCCGAGATTTCCTCATGTTTGTTTGACAACAAAGATTTGTTTTCGGATAACTGAAACACCAGAGAACTGTCTGCTATCTCCGCCAACAACACATATTCTTTTCTGTGTTGCTTTGTGAGTGTGAGATTGTTAGACTAGTGAATGTTTCTACCAAGGCTCGGCACCCATTACCTGAGACCCGGTATGAAAAAAAAAATAATAATCAAATAAATAAAACAAAAACACAAAAACAAAAAACTAATGAACACACATTTTTCATGTGTCGCGCCAGTACCTTCCGGTAGTAAGCCGTGTCTCAGGTAATCGGGTCCCAGCCAAAGTTTTTACTGTACTTCAACAGTTTATAAGTCAGCGGCAAGTTGATTTCCATACGGTTTGGCAAAAGTGAATTCATTTTTACATACGATAAGCACAATTTCTGATTTCCTTTATTTCGATCCAAGAAAATTATTTGAACAAAGTAAAATTTTTGTGAATTCGTCTTTTTAAGCAGCACTGTTGCGTGTAATATTTCACGTAACTTCGCAATTCAAAAGCGAGGATCGCAAAATTCACTCAAAATTTAGACATGGTTTTTTACAGGAAAAAAGTATATCCATTCGGTACCAATCTTTCTGAGCTAAAACGATATTAGAATTTTGTTTTTGAACGTCCTACAGGCTAATTTGTTATGATATATGGTACCGTCCGGATACATGGTGATAAACAAATAACTTAAGAAATGTTCAGAGATATCTACCTCGAGAAGAAAACGTCATGGAGCCGTAACTACGGTTTATCGTTATTTTCCTTCTTGCTCCATCACAACTGATATATGGTTTCATCATTAGCGCTCATCAATACTAAATATCGCTCTTACAGTGAAATTTCTTGGTAACGTGATCGTCCATCTATGCAAGTTATCGAAAAGACGGATAATACATCAATATAAAACAACGGTGGTTTTAAAGATGCGGTGTACATCAACAGAATAATCAAATGACGAGAATGAAACACACGGAAAAACAAAAGCTCTATAATATCAGTAATCAGCACAGGTTTTTAACCAGTAGACCAGATGAATTCTTCCAGGCGTTCCGGTATCGGCAACTGGCGATTCAAGGTTTCAATGCTATCCATAGCTGTTGCGAGTGCCAAGTGGCAACGTGTTAAAGAATGTGAGACCTCGTGGATTCGGGCCAGTTTTTCAGCGTATTTGGCATACAGTTTTTGCCTTTCCGTTAGCGCCATCATTATTGCTGCAAGTTGGGCTTCAATATCTTTTGAGCTCTGAGTAAGCTGATTCTGATCAGAAGCCACTAGATCTGCATTTTGTTTCATAAGTCCTTCAAGAAGTCCCACAATATTTTGCAAAGCTCCACTGTCAAGGCGATCAACAATGTCTGGTTCCCTTGGATGAGTTGTAGACAATGAACTCCGAATGATTGGCAAAAACAAAGGTATTCTCTGAAAATAAATAAATAATGAGGAATCAACTTGAGATCAAAAGAACTTTGCGAAAAATTTGCTATTACTCCTAAGTTGAGAATCTCAGAGTCTTCTTCTCCATCATCAAGCATTGATTTTTGGGAGACAACCACTATGTTTCTTCCTTTTAATGGATGTGAAGGAGCATACGAGACTCCATAATTTTTGGCACTTCTCGTACTTGGTTTTCCTTGATGTTTGGGAGATTCTATGCACAATGAAAGACAGTAACAGTCATTGGTCACATAAAACACAGTTCCTCCAACATGCCCTTAAATGCATTGCAATTATATCTTGATACTATTTTAAATAATAAAAGACAGTGACACAATGGCACACTGATACAACATAAGTATTTCTCTATCTGAATTATTCTATATGAGCTGCAACAGTATGATGACACTTAATTTTCAGTGAAAGAAATGATGCCGCCTCTGTACCTCCAATCGGCCTGTTGACCGTATATGAAACGTAAGGAACATCAACATCCGAAGAACACAGACTTGGATGTGGAGAAGAACGATCATTCTCATCAGAAGTTTGAGCCGTATCTTGCCGTGTTTTATTATGAGGATTGGTTGTCGAGCTCTTCACCCCTGACGACTGAGTAGGCGCACTTTGCTCAATACCCATTTCGGGAAAGCAGGAATTAAAAATCGGGATTCAATTAGGACAATTTTTGACAGCAGCCCAAAATACAATAACTACGTAAGTCCAGACGAACTCGAGTGGAACTGTGGAAAATCGTGCTAGCACTCTGTAAAATGTGGAATTTTTCTTGTACCAAAGAGCTTCCACTCCCTAAAAGGAGGGACTCCTTGAATCCATCCACGACGTCAGTTTATCTTTTCCTTCCAGTCTCAAACTCTAGTCGAATTCCCATTTTGCAAACAAAGCCCACTCAAATCCTTCGTGGGAATTGCACTTCGATAATTGATGTTGTTGAATGCTTCTGATGCAAAATGCAACAATGGCTACAGAAGGAAAATTGAAGAAACGGTCTCTTTTGCCAACGTAAGACGCAGCAACGGCGACTTCGAAATCAGCGTACATCCGTAGTTTCCGTACATCATTTACTGAAGTAATTTGTGACTGAACGTGTGGAAGTTCTAAACATTTTAAAAATCCCTCTTTTTCTGAAGATGTAATGCATCAATCCGTAGCTCTCGTCATCTCAGCAACTCCGTATCGCCTGAGTTTGAAACCCGCATAGTTATAAATAAATTGCGATTTTATTTATACTTGCTGGATGCTTGTAGGCGTACAGAAAAAATTCTTTTCTTCGCTGCATTTTTTTGAAAAATGTTATCACTGGCAACCCCTTAGCGCTTCACGTTTCTGTGAATTTCCGCATTTTCCTTAATTTTGTCTTTGACAAAAATTGAACACACATTATGAATTTAAAATACTGTGTTTATTTTTTAAAATCTGGTTTAACAGGGAAATTGCCTTAATTGACCAAATTGTAACTGAGCAAGCCAACAGAGACATGTTGGAATATTGCGATTTAATTTACAAGGCAGTTGTGGCCGAGTGGTTAAGGCGACTGACTAGAAATCAGTTTCCATCTTGGAGCGTAGGTTCGAATCCTACCAACTGCGGTTGTTTTAACTTTTGTCAATATTTGAAAATCCAGAAATTCGCATCATGTTTTGCGAACTATATGATAACGATGCAAGTCCAAACATGCAAGAATGTATGCAGTGCATCATACGGAACAGCGTTATTAAACGTAAGTTTTTTAGAACTTGTGTCAGTTATCCCCGAACCCTCCCTGTATAAAATAATACCACAATCATTGTTTTCTGTCTTGATTTGGTACCCCTCTGCGCTCTCTCGCTTTCCCTTTTCCCTTCTCTTTGTCTTTACCCTTTTACAAATCTGTTCCACCCTCTAGCGTTCTTCCATTGTTTTTCTACTAAGAAAGTGTCAGTTCCACCTTTTGCGAGTCACCGCATCCATCAGTGCATCTCGTTATACCCTTCGCTGTTCCAATCGATCGGTGCCTTTAATCACCCAATAATTTTTAGTAATTGCAATTTGATGACGTTATTGTTTACACTTACATTGTTCAACTACAGGCATCAATTTGCATCAGCTTGGCTCGGAACAATCCCTGAAACCAACTTTCACTGTGTCAATTTATTAGAACAGACTGTATAGAACTTGGAATTTTAACGACCCGTTTTTCTATCTAAAAATTGATTCTACTTGATGATGCTACCCAATTTAAATAATTTACTTGGCCATGCATTAATTTTTTGATAGATATTTATTGAACAGAATGATTTTTTCAAGCTAATGCCTCCATGCCTCCATTCTTGTCTCTCTTTCAGTCCTAAACAAAATGAACCACGTTCGACTAACTACCCGCGTTCTTCCGAAGACAAAACAAACTCTGCAACGACTCTCTCCAACATTAACGAGACGATCGAGTCACCGAAACTGCATTTTGTGCAGCTTGATACTCGAATCGCCTCGATGTGTCCCCCATAACGGTCAAAATGAAGGAAGTCGCGACACTGCCATACATTTTTACTGATTACAGAGATCACTATTAGTTCAAGAGAGAGCATTGCTTTGGATGCCTTGCTTCTTCGGACCACGGGTAATCGTCTGAACGGAGTAAATTTGATTATTTCTGAAATTTGAAACAAGAATGCAGCCAGGATAGCATGAGCCGGGGACGAGACAAAATTATTCAGTGAAAAAACAGTGCTGGTTGTTAGACTGCTGTTTCTACTTTACGCAATCGAAAGTCACCCTTCTGCAGCCATCGTTTAAATCTGAACCCACCTTTCTTCTTGGTGATATCAGCGTTCTTTTGTATAACGTCCGTGCTGCAGATCGGGTTAATCTTCTTTGCTTCAGAAATGCCGCTGGCCTCCGTTACGACCTCCTTCAATGCAGTGGTGTTTGCCTTATTTTGTGTGCTGAGGTCAGCACTGCCCTTCTCGTCGATCTTCTCTGCTTGAATGGTGCCGCCTGCCTCCGTTACAACTTCCTCCAATGCGATGAGGTCTTCAGGAAGCGCTGCCACCTGCCCTTCAGCCGCTTGTACTGGCTTGGGAGAAGCCATCAGAACCTCGTTCTGTCGCGTTGTTAGTCAATATTGCAACATCACATTCCGATATAGCTGATATTCCATCATCTTCAAAGTTCTTTGAGACTCCTTTTCCGCCTGCTGCATTGTCGCTATCGTGGAAGTCAAGTTCACGTTTTCATTGTCTATGTCGCGTAACTTTGCTTCTAATTCAGCAATTTCTTCAGATGATCGTTGGCTCACATCAAACGTACGTTCTATGTTATTTCGTTTCCCTCGCGGCCGCTTGCTTTTAATCGGATCTGTTTCGGTTCGCCGAAAGGTTCAATCGTTCTGATGTTTATCTATCATATCTGAGACCACTACTACGTGCAGTAGCCTAGTTAAAGTGGGTCAAATTCACACTGGCTGGATCTGGACTGTTGGTCGTCCACACCCCCAAATTTCAAGATTGTTTTTCTTTGCTTTATTTTTTCAATCTTCGAGACATGCATTTTTAATAAACCTTTTTGCTCATATGATATGTGGAAAATATTGAGTCTCTTACAACTCTGTCGACTAGGTCTACTAACTTTTCTGGCTCTAGAGGTACGATTTTTTGACGGTTTACATCTATGATTTTAGATGTAGTCATGGTGGGATGAAATAACATAAATGACTTTGTGTCTCCATTGTAAGAAACAAATGTTGTATTATTTCTCGTAACGGCATAGGATTCGGAGGAGCTAACAGCGCAGGTTTGGTAATTTTTTAAAACTTGTTTGTTTAGGTCATTGTCTTTATGCCCTCTGTGTAAAAACGCGTTCAACTCGGTCCGATCTCCGCATCCCAGACTTCCCGATCAAGATAAAAAAATTTATCGGATCGCCGCAGCCCAAGCGGAGTTCCAAATATTAACATGAATTTTACTGAAAGTACTTTGTAATTAAATGCAATTTAACAAGTGATGTACGTATAACAATGAGTTGGTTGAATATTCTTATTAACATCTTCAACAGGTCCTTCTCTTCCTGTTCGTCGCTACTACAATAGCATCTCCCATCACCTCTGAAATTAATGGCAAACAATTCGGCTTTGATGAATTGGGAGACATTCCAACGTCCACGTCAGCGATTATTTTTGGGGATGGTTATGGGCTTATTTTGAATACGGCCCTTAAGATTAGTTTACTTGATTGCCCCTTCCCAATTATTGCTGCTTATTCCCCCCCCCCCCCCTGCGTTTGGATAAATCAACAGCTAAATTTAATAGTCTACCCTAACGGACATTAGATGAACTCGCGGCAGCTCATTCCGACTTCTTAAAGCTGCATCATCACCAAAACTGCGAGCAGTTCGAGGGTCACGACGAGAATTTATTTACATTTCTGCCTGATTTATATAAAACAGAATAAAAACAATTTTGTGATGGTTAACTGCAGAGAACGTGAAAAAAGAGTGGGTTTGGTCGTCCAATTAATCCACCGTTTATAATTCATGTGGACACCTAATTTCCTCCATTTGGAGTTTATAGCCTTTCCTTTCCATGTATCCAGCCAGTGTGGTCATTATTCCAATCATTTTTCAAACTGTCCTGACTTTTGCGTCACTCTTTTCAGCCATTCCCAGACCTGCAATTAGCATTAGATAAGCACTCATTAGTAACGCATATGGTATCACGCATGGTAACGGTGCTATAGCGAACCAACACCGTTACCAAATGTAAAATGTTTTATCAAGTCTTTTATACTGCACCAAAGAGACTTGCAAAACGCTGCAGCTCTTTATGGCACAAGTTGACGTTTCTTGTTAAATTTCGCAAAGAGAATAAACTGAATTGACAGTAATAAAAAATGAACTTTATTCGTCACTTCTTTTATTATCTATTGAATAGAATCTTGTTTATGCTAGAGAGATACTTACATATGAAAAACGCTACAATAGAAAAATCGTATGGTCTATTGTTAATCACGGATCGTGAATGGAACGTGTATCAGTCCCGCCGTAAGACCGGGAAAGTTATCTTCGGTTGGCACTAGGTGGCACGTGAGTAGCACGTTGAATTAAACCTTTTAATTCCTGCGGAATCTCATGTTGGCAATTTATTGAGAGTAAAAGTGATTAGCAGGTAGGTTGATGCATCAGCGAAACCCATACTGCCCTCTTCGCTTTATTGTTTTCGATGAGTGACAAAACAGAGAAAAAAGAATGCTGCGTGAATGGATTCTGTCACTGTCTATGGTATATGCTGTTGTATTCTCGTAATATAATTCAGGTGTTAATCGAATGACCCCATGGGAATCTTTCAACCCCTAATGGATTCTTGAAAGGTTCGTCGTTTGCTCGTAAGCCAGTTTGAATGGCAGGTGAAGGCCAGTGTAAAAAAAAAAATAATCGACTAACTTTTCGTTTTTATGGCATAGCAGTCTTGGTCCTTGCGTGCATTAAATATTTCGGACAAGAGTATGAAATGCGCACAATGTAAAATGCAAAAGCTAAAAAATAAGTGAATAAAATAAAATATAAAATTAAAATTAAATCTAGAATTTTCGATATCTTTTTTTATTATCGGTGGTGGAAATGGTCCAGTTATTGAATAAAAAATTTACTTTCGCTTTTCACGTTAGCCACAGTGCGTTTTTTTTTTCAAAATGCTCGAATCAAGCAGCTACTAGGATGTTGACACACTGTTCCTACGAAATGTGGTGTCCCATTGAAGAAGAGACTCGCATTGACTTGTACTGTCGAGGAGGTAAAAGAATTGCCTTGTGACCACATGTAGGCCTACCACTTAAAATGTGGGTCCAAAGAGAGCAACAAACAATTGAGCAGTGTCTTCTGTCGGTAAAGACAAGTTCGCTCATCTTCCTTTATTAATCCACTTCAAACGGCTTTCCTTTCTAGGATTGAGGTGGAGAAGGTGATCCCAAAATGCGGGCACAGAGTAAAAATCGAGTGTGGGAAAAAGCTGTCCAGGAATGACTGTACTTCCATGTGTGAGAAAAAACTACACTGTGGACATCGCTGCAGGCTCCTTTGTCGAGAGCAATGCGCCAATTTCGGGATCAGAACCATACCCAGTAGTGATCTGCGTATACAATTAATCATGTATAACAAACACTATAATGTTGTCAAAAGAAAGCAAAAAGTACGTCTCTTTACCCGGTCAATAATCCAAATGCATGTTGCGGCCGTAATCCACTCTCTTGCGTGCACATTGCATTCGAAGAACTCAACACGTTTATTGGCAGAAAGACGAGTGCTGATGATTAACTGAACAATGTCACGACCCTCTGCGGTTGTCCCTCCAACCTTAGTCGACACTATTGGGTTTGTATTAGCCAAGTCAGCCAAGTAAGAACGTCACCTGTTTTGAACAATAATATAAAATAAAACTTGCAGGTGAACACTGTTTATGGGAATATGGATTTACCTCTTCGTACGTGTGATAATTTTCAAGATCAATTGCTTTTCCACTGTAAAGTGCGCGTCGGAGAGCGATGGTCTCTTGTTCCTGTCGCACCAACTCACCAACATCAGCAATATGGATTTTATGATTAATGTTCATACGAGTTAAGGTTTCAACCACATGGTTGTACCTGTTAACGGTATACAGATTAAATAACATGTACAACCTGATTGAAGATGAAACGTACCATTCGGGATGGACGCGAATGTCGACAAACTTGTTAATTTTACTCGGTGGGAACCAGAAGTCGAGGAAGCTGGTCGTTTGCGAGAACCAATCATCCAAAAGTTCCAGTTGGTCTTTCGTCTCGGGAATCGCACGGATCACAACATGCCTGCCATAGAGAAATGCTTCAGGTTAACAACTTTTAAGACCTCAGTGTGTGTCAGGTAATAGCTGAGCTTGTTATGCATTGGGAAATGTAATTTAAATACCCGGAGTAATCGACGTTTGCTGTCACTGAAATTGATAAAAGCAAACTACTACATAAAACTGCGAAGGGAATCTTCATTTTTTCTCCAGTTCACTTTAGTTTACGAGCTAAAGAAAGATATAAAACTGGTTTAAAATAATAAATGCTGTTGTGATGGTAACCAGCCTTACGTTTTCGATAATCTTTCATTATCATCTCGTCTGATTTTGTCTATTTCAATTTACTTAATCGTACTCCTAGCTAGACTGAATGACTTATTGACTCCTAACAAATTCCGTTGCTAACCCAATAACCGAAGCTGACCGTCAACGAACGTCACGATGAGATGTTTGCCGTTGATAGCTAAGCTTACCAGGCTTGAAGGGTATACACGAACCCACTGTTATCATTGTAAAACTATACACGAACGAAAACAAACTTCAGATTGTCACCTCTCTCTTATCTACTTTCCTGGCCGCAATAGTTTTCTTTATGTGTATTCAATGGACAACTGCAGTACTAAGAGTGTGATAACCGTGAAGAATCATATAACAGTCAACTTTCGCCTTGTTACTATAGAAGCCACTAATAGGCTTTAATGTCTGCTCCATCGGATATGCGAAGAACAATTTAACGCACCGTCAGGATGTAAAACTAATCAAAAGAAATCTTATATTAGCGGTGCAGTACCAGATCATTCTGCCTATACCCTAGCGGCAGGAAGGGCAGTTACACTTGCATGCTATATAGCATATACCTTGTGAGATTTTCTGCATAATATGCCGTTTTATTTTGAATTTCCCGTTAATTTTTGTCTAACTGTGATATAAAATAATTTTCTTTACACTTTTTCCTTTAAAGTTCATTTATAACATTTGAAAGTTTATTTTCAGAATTAATTTGAAAAAGATTTTTCACGGAAAGTGCATCACGGCGTTTACCAACCATGTTTCGGGCCCATATTTCACGGTATATAAGAGTTGTTTGCGACTCCCAGAAATGGGCTTGCTAGGCAGTATGTTACCACTCTATAGGTATAGTTGGTATGGCCAGTACAGGTATCGGCCGGTACCTGTATATATATCCAACCAATACTGGATAGAGAGATAAGTGCAGTCACACAAGACTTAGGGAGTCGCTAGGTGGAGAAGGGGTAGCTCGTTGGTTGCTGGTCAATCTTCCGCCTACAGAAAGGTGGGGTAGGCAGCCATGACCCTCCTCGAAACTTGGGTACCATAGGTCTTGAGGATATCATGAGGATATCTTAGCAAAGAGGAAGTCCGCTTTTTTTTTTGTTTTTTATACAAAAGAAACTGATTTTGTTCTAGCCATCAATTCAACCCTAAATATATATTTATATCGGCTTATTTATCATTTTTTATATAGAGTAATAAATCTATTTTTATTTTTTATAGACTTTTTTCGCAAAGGGGCATTTCGTTTTATTTTGCGTTAACTAATGGGGAAGACGTTACAAACGACACTCAAATAGCATTGATCATTGCTTTCAATCCATTCCAGGTTTCGGTGGCCGTTGGAACAATTTGATCGGGCGGTAATTGGAAACCATAAGTACCCGAGTCTCGAAGTTCTATAGTGTATGAATAAACAACCCCTTCGTTCTCGTAGTAATGATCCGTGGTGTCACCAGATGCCACTGTAACTCACGATGTCTGTAACATCGAGGTAACAAAGCTCTTAATTTTCACGCTGGACGATGATGAAAACGTAAGGAGAACGTAATAAACTTACAAATGGTAACAGCGGTATTTCCGTAGGTATAGGGTGTCCCGTACGTGGATGTTAACGCATTCACAGCGATTTCCATGGCACGGAACTGAATAAAAATAAATAAATTGTATTTACAAGAACACTTGGTCTCATCATTTGTTTCTTATACCATCTCAGGATATTCCGCAGGTAAATCGGTGGTGTAGCCGTAAGGTGAAAGAAACATTTGTGAATAAGAATGCATATGAGAGATAGTTGTTTTAACTCTGCCACGATCAGCGGCAATCAAGTCCTAATGTTCAACAAAGAAACAGTGTTATCCATCTAATTGATTTTTAGCACCAATAAGACAAGTTTTACTCTAAATGCGCTGGCCTCGCGCTCGGAGAATGCGGCAATTCCATGATAAGCTATACAGAGTGACATATAGAAAAATTATATTTGTATCAATTGATATAATAGATTCAGTGAAAATTATACTTCCTGAACAGGGATCGCTGGAGGAACCAGATCCAGCAAAACCGATCGGAAAATTGCGGTTAGCATCGACACCGACGCACGTCGATTCATTGTTAACAAGACGATTCTTCCTCCAATTGCGATCCTTATAGAAATTAAACAGTTTCTTGTCAATTGTTGAATACGCGATTTATGACTCCAGCTTATACAGTATTCCAAGTATAGGCGTATCCATCTGGATTGGCAATAGGAACAAATTTCCAATCGTACTGGTCA
The DNA here is from genome assembly GCF_020631705.1 of Daphnia magna. Taxonomy (NCBI): domain Eukaryota; kingdom Metazoa; phylum Arthropoda; class Branchiopoda; order Diplostraca; family Daphniidae; genus Daphnia; species Daphnia magna. The sequence goes on along the minus strand of NC_059186.1, from coordinate 962,336 downwards.
ACGAGCGAAGTAATCTCCGGATAGGAACCATATCCAGTTGTTATCTTTGATTATACAGGACCACTATTATAGTTGAGAAGCCAAACACAATTTTTACGAGCTTTTCTTTTATATACATGGTCGATGATACACACGCAAGTAGCCGCTGTAATCCACTCTCTAACATGGATATTGCAATCGAAAAAGTGGACCGGTTTGTTTGCTGAAAGACCACTGCTAATAATCGCTTGGATGATTTGTACTTTGCTTTGGGGTTGTAGTTAGGTAGTTTAACGTAGGCACAAGATGGGCATTTGGGCGGGCAAATTTCACCGAAAAGACGATTGCAAGTATGTACACAACGAAACGTTTTCTTGCACGGTTTGTCACACGAAAAAAACACACACAAAAAAAAAAAAATTATTGTGACATCTAAAAATCTTGCATCTGACATTGCGAAGTGGCAAACCGTGAAGGGCCCATCAACATAGGGATTTTCAGAGGTATTTTAAGTTAATGTTGACTTTTCCTGACAAACTATTAACTATACCGTTTCACCTATTAAAATGTGTCGAATTGCAAGGTACTAATTACTACGAAATTCATATCGATCCTTGGAGCTTCGGTCAAAACGGGAGATCTGGTAAAAGCTGAACTGCTTGTTTAAGGTATAAAGTCAGTGACCCAAACACGTTTTTCACTGCCGCATAATATAGTGCAATAAACAGTTTCCCGAAACTGTTCAGTTAAAATAAAAAAGTAGCCGTTGAGAGACTAAAGAAATGGAAGACGGAGTATTAATTACTCGTTGAAAAACAAAATTACGCAAGAGCTGTTTTTCACTATCTTTTAATTCCAGCACATTTGCTATTTCAAACGAAGGCTTTCTAACAGAACAGTTTTGGACGCTACACTTTTTATTGCGATTCCGAGCGATTTATTATGAACATCAATTTTGATTAGTGATCGGACACTTTCTTAAGTGCACATCCCTCTGTTCCCATACAATGTCCAGCATGAATTCGCATCATGTTGCATCTTCACATTATTCCGGATTCACCTTTATCGCTTCAAAATACTCTCAACAACTAATCAAGGCCCAACACCCAAAGTCGACGAAAAAGCTCAATTTCACCAAGAACCACATTGAATATGTGCTTCAAAGAAACAAGTTTGCTAGATAGTCTCCGCTTTATATTTACACGTTTTTACACCAAGAGCCAAGAGGCGTAAGGCCTGAAATACATGGCTTTAAATTATTTATGCAATTGATATTTCATTAATTTAGTAGATCTTGTAGCCTTTGCCGTTGAAAGGGATGTGGACGGGGGCAACTGGGAGTTCGTATTCATGCACGGGAGCAACTGGGAGCTCGTATTCGTGGACGGGAGCGACGGGCAAGTGGTCACCTTTGGGCTGGAATCCAGCTTCATCAGCGGCCCAAGTCAAAGTGAATTTCTGGCCTTCAGGGGAAACCCAGTAAGAGGATCCTTTGTTGGTGTTGCCTAAGACTTCACCGTACGATTCTTTTCCGTAAGAATCGTAGGTGACTCCTTGCATCTTTTTCTGGACCTGGGACTCTTCACGGGTAGTGTAGTCAGACTGGGCATAGCTGTGAATTAAAAGATTTAATTTTTTCGGTTATGATAACCTTTTATACTCATCTTAAGTAGTATAAAGAATGAAATTCAATTACCTCCATTGGGTGTTGCCATCGAGGTTGCGCTCATCAGATTGACTGGTGATGGTAATGTCAGCGTATTTGTTATCCTTGTTGTAGGCTGGTGCGGGGTAGGCTGGTGCGGGGTAGGCTGGTGCGGGGTAGGCTGGTGCGGGGTAGGCTGGTGCGGGGTAGGCTGGTGCGGGGTAGGCTGGTGCGGGGTAGGCTGGTGCGGGGTAGCTAGTAGTAGGGTACTTTGGTGCCGGGTAGTTTGGGGCAGGGGAGCTGGGAGCCTTGTATTCCGGCTTGTAGCTGGATGGTACGGCGGCAGCAACAGCCAAGAATGCGGCGACGAAGAACTATCGGAAAATATCGTCATTAGTTTAAAGTCCAAAGTTTTGTCTGTCTCCAGGTTAGGAAGAATTAGTGACAAAATGCCTTACCAGCTTCATGTTGTACTTAGGTTAGTTTGGTAAACAACTGATGCTTTTGGTTCCTTATTGCTGGGCTTATATAGTCAGGTGAATGGTAAGTAACATGCAGTCGGGCATTCAGTTGACCTAGTTGTTTTAGCTGCTAGCTTTCGTTCAAGCAGTACAGGTTCGGGCGTTGTGCAAAAAAATTCTGCGCTCTCACTTTTCACACTAGCTTTTTACAACACTTTTGTCTTACTTTGCGATAGACTCTTCTGCCACACTGTCAACATTTTCCCATTTCAAAAGCCCGCATTCAGCCCAAGCTACTAAAAATTGTCTATGCACTGCATAAAAGCATTGAATTTGTTAGAACTGGGTATGTTGACTTCCTCCTACCCCTTCCATTCCATTCCTATTCCAATGTAAACGTCTTTGCGGAAACTACTAGAATCGACTAGAATGGATGTTAATTGCTCAATTAACAGCTGAAGAATAAGCAAGAGCATGTAGACGTTGATTCTTATGATTCCTATTTGCCGCATGCAATCCCTGCATTGCAAGACCCATGGCCTGGAATGCATAATTAACCACCAAAAGACGGTGATCATCGCTTCTAAAAGTAGGTCAATAAATGAAATAGAAGCGACACACCCTTTTTTGCCGGCTACATAAACTCGTTTGAAGGTGATTCAAGACATCAGTTGTTCAATTCATCAAAAGTACGCAACACGAAACTAACAAATGGAATTTCTTTTGATTTTATTGGTTTACATTTTCATCGCTTATTGAAAAGTTTCAATTTCTTTTCGTAGTTTGTCATCGGCACTTTCTTGGCTATTGCTGCCGCTGCGCCTTCCAGCAACAAGCCGGAATACAAAGCTCCTAGCTATACTACCCCAAACTTCCCTGCACCAAAGTACCCTACTACTAGCTAACCTGCACCAGCTTACTCTACTCCCAGCTACAACAAGGATAACAAATACGCTGATATCACCATCACCAGCCAATCTGACGAACGCATCCTCGATGGCAGCAGCCAATGGAGGTAATAAATAATTAATCTGAGGATTTCCGTTATCTGATAAAAAAAACCAACCAAGACCAGGACCAAGACTGCTATGCCATAAAAACGAAAAGTTAGTCGATTATTTTTTTTTTTGACACTGGCCTTCACCTGCCATTCAAACTGGCTTACGAGCAAACGACGAACCTTTTAAGAATCCATTAGGGGTTGAAAGATTCCCATGGGGTCAGTTCGATTAACACCTGAATTATATTACGAGAATACAACAGCATATACCATAGACAGTGACAGAATCCATTCACGCAGCATTCTTTTTTCTCTGTTTGGTCACTCATCGAAAACAATAAAGCGAAGAGGGCAGTATGGGTTTCGCTGATGCATCAACCTACCTGCTAATCACTTTTACTCTCAATAAATTGCCAACGTGAGATTCCGCAGGAATTAAAAGGTTTAATTCAACGTGCTACTCACGTGCCACCTAGTGCCAACCGAAGATAACTTTCCCGGTCTTACGGCGGGACTGATACACGTTCCATTCACGATCCGTGATTAACAATAGACCATACGATTTTTCTATTGTAGCGTTTTTCATATGTAAGTATCTCTCTAGCATAAACAAGATTCTATTCAATAGATAATAAAAGAAGTGACGAATAAAGTTCATTTTTTATTACTGTCAATTCAGTTTATTCTCTTTGCGAAATTTAACAAGAAACGTCAACTTGTGCCATAAAGAGCTGCAGCGTTTTGCAAGTCTCTTTGGTGCAGTATAAAAGACTTGATAAAACATTTTACATTTGGTAACGGTGTTGGTTCGCTATAGCACCGTTACCATGCGTGATACCATATGCGTTACTAATGAGTGTTTATCTAATGCTAATTGCAGGTCTGGGAATGGCTGAAAAGAGTGACGCAAAAGTCAGGACAGTTTGAAAAATGATTGGAATAATGACCACACTGGCTGGATACATGGAAAGGAAAGGCTATAAACTCCAAATGGAGGAAATTAGGTGTCCACATGAATTATAAACGGTGGATTAATTGGACGACCAAACCCACTCTTTTTTCACGTTCTCTGCAGTTAACCATCACAAATATGTTTTTATTCTGTTTTATATAAATCAGGCAGAAATGTAAATAAATTTTTGTCGTGACCCTCGGACTGCTCGAAGTTGTGGTGATGCAGCTTTAAGAAGTCGGAATGAGCTGCCGCGAGTTCATCTATAATTTAATGTCCGTTAGGGTATTAAATTTAGCTGTTGATTGATCTAAACACATGGGGGGGGGGATAAGCAATAATTGGGATCGAAATGGCAATCAACTCATCTTCAGGGCCATATTCAAAATAAGCCCATAACCCCCAAAACACTTTGGGGGGTTATGGTTTAATTTGGGTTGTTTTGGGGGGGTTGATACATTTGCATGTACGTATCCCATATATTATGCATATTATGCATTTGATATTTTCCGCACTAGCCTATGGCATTTAAAATTACAAGTGCTGTGTGATGCTTACTCCTCGTTTACTGCTATTTTCGCCTTCCTTATGACATCCTCTTCCCGATTTCCTTCTCTTTTTGGCGGTTGGCAATTGCGATTTAAGGCCACGTATTTTCTTGTCTTAAATTTTCATTCAAAACGTTATGATGGTAAAAATAAAAGAAGGATGTGTCCTTTAATGCCATTGCAATGTCAAACTCTAACTGGAATCGTAGGATTGACAATAATTGTCATAAATAAACAATAAGGATCCTACATAAGATTGTCGTTGCTTTTTCAACGGGTAACTGATTGGATGATAGAATGACAAGGGACATTGCTTAATAACAAAATATTTGTGAAGGTTAACTGCAGAGAACATGAAAAAAGAGTGGGTTTGGTCGTCCTATTAATCCACCGTTTATAATTCATGTGGACACCTAATTTCCTCCATTTGGAGTTTATAGCCTTTGCTTTCCATGTAACCAGCCAGTGTGGTCCCATCGTTATTCAATCGTTATTCAAACTGTCCTGATCCTTGCGCTTGCGTCACTCTTTCATCCATAGTCGACCTGCAATTAGCATTAGATAAACACTCATTAGTAACGCATATGATATCACCCATAGTAACGACGCTAGCGAACCAACACCGTTACCAAACGTGAATCGGTTTATCAAGTCTTTTATACTGTACCATAGATGATCTAACCATCTACAGCTCTTTATGACACAAGTTGACGTATAATGTTAAATTTCGCAAACAAAATAAACTGAATTGACAATAATAACAAATGAACTTTATTCATTACTTCTTTTATTATCTATTGAATAGAATCATTTTTATGCCAGAAAAATAAATACTTATGAAAAACGCCAGAATAGAAAAATCGTATATGGTCTAATCACGGATCGTGAATGGAACGTGTATCAGTCCCGCCGTAAGACCGGGAAGGTTCTCTTCAGTTGACACTAGGTGGCACGTGAGTAGCACGTTGAATTGAACCTTTTGATTCCTGTTGTTCGGCCCATCCCGTTGCCAATTTATTGGGAGTAAAAGTGATTAGCAGGTTGGTTGATGCAGTGAAACCGGTACTGTCCTCGTCGCTTTGTTTTCGATGAGTGACAGAACGCAGTGGAATCGATTCCTGCGTGAACGAGTTATGTCATTGTCTGGTATATGCTGTTGTATTCTCGTAATATAATTCAGGTGCTAATCGAACTGACCATACAGGAATCTTTCAACTCCTAATGGATTAATAAAAGGTTCGTTGTTTTCTCGTAAGTCGAGTTCGAATAGTCGCTGGGATTTTAGCTCGAACGAATCCAGTTTGAGGACGTCACTCGAGGAATGATAAACCTGTTCACTCTTCATCCTCTTATTTTGGTAAGGAAACTAGGCGATGGAGCTAAGGTAATAACTGCGCTAGTCAAGGCGTTCTGCTACTTGTATCGAAGTTCCATTCGTATACTGCAAAACTTGTTTAGACTACTCAGATCATTGCCCTTTATAGGGATATCAAAACATAATTTGCGTTTATTTGAAGAAATAAGTTACACTTACATGGTTCATGCCATACAAATTTTACAAAGGAAACGTTCTTAACTTAGTAACCGGGTCCAGTGCGCGAATAAGGGAGGGCAGGGGCGACTGGGAGTTCGTACTCGTGGACTAGAGCAACTGGGAGCTCGTATTCATGGACGGGAGCGACGGGCAAGTGATCACCTTTGGGCTGGAATCCAGCTTCGTCAGCAGTCCAGGTCAAAGTGAATTTCTGGCCTTCAGGGGAAACCCAGTAAGAGGATCCTTTGTTGGTGTTGCCTAGGACTTCACCGTACGATTCTTTGCCGTAAGAGTCGTAGGTGACTCCTTGCATCTTCTTCTGGACCTGAAACTCTTCACGGGTCGTGTAGTCAGACTGGGCATAGCTATGGATTGGAAGAATTATAATTTTTTGGTATGATTATTCTTAAATTAAGGAGTATTAAGAATGAAATTGACTTACCTCCATTGGCTGCTGCCATCGAGGTTGCGCTCGTCAGATTGGCTGGTGATTGTAATGTCAGCGTATTTGTTATCCTTGTTGTAGGCCGGTGCGGGGTAGGCCGGTGCGAGGTAGGCCGGTGCGGGGTAGCTTGGCGCTGGGTAGCTGGGCGCTTTGTATTCCGGCTTGTAGCTGGAAGGAGCAGCGGCAGCAACAGCCAAAACAGCGGCGATGACAAACTATGAAAAGAAATCGAAACTTCTCATTAAGCGATGAAATATTAAACTAAACCAATCAAAAGAAATGATATTTACTAGTTTCATGTTGAGAATGGTTGAAGAGTTGAACAACTGATGTCTTCAATCACCTTCGGACGGCGTTATATAGCCGACTAAATATCGGGTGTGTCTTCCATTTTCCTTTTGTTTCCATATACTTTAGTTTTGAAAGCGGCAATCACCACCTTGTCGTGGTTAACTTATTTGGTTCGACCTTGTTTATTTGTATATCATCTTTGAAACTACTTTTCTATAGGGGCAATCGTTTCGGCAGAGAGAGGGACTTTAGTTACCGTTGTTTGTGCAATTTCGGCTTTAGGAAACCCTTTTTCCTAAAGCCAATTTTTAAATTCCCCCTTTTTTTGTTTTTCCAAGGTAAATTAATAGTCTTGAAAGCAAGCAGTTTGTGGTATTAATTGATGTTATATGAAAAATAGAGTGAACTTCAAAAGATTGTGTTATCTGAACAGCCGCCCAACTCTACACAGTTAAAAAAGTTTGCCCACTTTTAGTACACCTAGTAAGTGTATAACTCGTAAGTGTTAGTTAAGTGGTCCAGCGCAACACTTGCCAAAAGTGCTGAAGTACACTAATTCCGGTACTCAATGACAAGTGTATACCATATCTCTGAGACAATGCTGGCCTTACAGCCAGTGGCAATTCTTTCTCCCCACCCCTTTTGTATCAACCCTTATCTGCGCCCTAAGGTGAAACGCCTCCAAGGTCGAATGACTCACTTCTTCTGTGCAATATTGCTAAAAACAAAAGACAGACAGTAGCCACAACAGTGTGGGTGTGTTCAAAGTTGCAGCTCTGATCGCCATTGCCAGTTACATCGTCGTTGAAGGTCCAGATAGGTCATTACCTGCTGTGTTTTATCCGCGTTTATCAGCATCGAGTGCAACGATCCTTAACTGTAGTAAGTGCTGTTTTTTGTGTTTTTTTTCGTTGATCGTGTAAGCTAAGCAGCGTGGCGTTTCAGCTTGACGGCAGAGTGTTGTAACAAATTTTTAGTTCTTGGTTTCTGGCAGTGCCATAGTGCCATGTCAAGTGTGGAGAAGCGACGTAGTGACTTCTCGTGTTTTAAATGTGAAAAGATTATCCCTGGCCCTTACACAGCATTAAGTAGACACTTTAGGATTCAACATGGTTTTAAAACAGCAGCAATCTATCACAAATAAAGCCAAGATCCATGAGTATATGGAGAGTACGTTTGATTACCGGGAGCAGCAAATTTCTGTAACCTTAACGTCCGCTTCTCAAATTTTCGAAGAATATCCACGTTACGTGGATTTTGAAAACGGATCTTTGGTAATTCATACAGTTAAATTACGTAATTTTTTTACTATAATATATTTTTTGTTAGATATTGCACGATTTTTATCGAAAATATAAGGACGCACACTCCTGCTTGGAAACGCGTTTCTTCGGACGGTTTCAGAACGCTTTGGTTGGATTAGCGGAAAGGAAAAAAGTGGAAGTTACAAAATCTACTGACGGTATGATAAAAACGTTTATTACTTGTAGAATTGAAGGCATGGAAACAATTTTAAAACATTTAATATCTTTTACGCGCTTTATAGAATCTCTTGGGGCATTAGTTTTGTGTTTGAAAGTAATGCCCAGTGTATCCAGGATTAAGAAGGCTGATTTTTCATCAAAACTGGGTCGCCTTTTTTACTTCGTCAAAGTAATTTCTGTTTTATTATTTGTTACTTTCATCGACCTGACTGAATGTCATTTCTTTTTTCCAGGAAAATGCTAGTATATCTTCTATTGTAGAATCAAAAGACGAAATCTATCATAAACAGCCATTCTTGATCGTCTCTGGAACCCTGGAACATCCTTTATCATTCTTTCTCGTCATAGAAAAAACTGCCATTCCAGTTGGTAGTAACTGTGCTCATGCCTTTCATGTGCTATTTGCATCTTTTTTCATTTTCCGATTGGAATATCCTCAATATCTTGACAAATTTTTTCTTTTTTTCGAACAATTTGTTTTTCAAATTGGAAAGAATATCAGCGCTTGCAATCAAGAATTTGCAAACTGCCTCGACAATGTTGCATCAGCAACAATTCCGCAGTCCCTCAAACAACAGCAGCAAAGTTAAATTCATTCTTTGATATACCGCTTGTTTTTTCACCTTTATTCGTTTACTGCATACCAAATCCAGCCTTAATGAATAAATGACAGCATCACCTGCTTTTTCTAAAATCTAAATTTTGTTTATTTCATTCATCTACCCCTATAAATCCACCTGGTTGTCCACTAATTAGTGTACCACACGTAGGTACACCTAATATAAACCAATGCCCACCTTCGGCCTAAGTGGGCTGCTACACTTTTTAAAAAGTGTACGCCTAAGTGTATATATACACTAGATAGTGGGCGTCTACCCCAATAAGTGTATACTTTCATTTTCCCCACTTTAAAGTGGGCTTAAGTGGGGTTTCCATTTTTGACTGTGTAAAGCTGATGAGTTCAAGAAAAGCAAGCCAGCAAAGCGGAACAAAAAAGAAGTCAAGAAAAAAGAATCATTTTGCCCAGGATGCGGAGGGCGTTATTCCACCACTAAAGAAGATTGGATTCGTTGTAGAATTAAAAAATGTTGCTTATGGGCGTGCGAGTCGTGTGTGGATGACAGAGGAGAAGATGAAAATTCATACGTGTGTTCAAAGTGCTCTGCAAAGATGTAAGGCCAACTTGCCCCGACTTCACGGGCAACTTGCCCCACTTACGGGGTAAGTTGCCAGCTGAAAGTGTCCGAATAAAACTGTTTTTTGGGCAGAAAGTTTTTCTAAATTAGCATTTTTTTTTACGATACAATTTAGATAAGATAACAAAGCATCAGCTAGGCCATAAATGTTATCATTACAGGAAAAATTACAAGTGGTAAGACAGGGTGTGTAAAAACCAGGCCAACTAGCCCCGGTCTCCCCTATTGTACACCATTTCTTCGGCATCGGTAAGAGTTGTGCAATGCAGTTCTGACAGGATAAGTGTGCACACCTAAAATTTAACTCAATTCCAGAAAGTATTGGTTTCCATTTCCAAAAATTGCCAAATTTCTATTTTAGGGGGAAAATATAACTTTTTGTTCGAAACTGTGGCTATTGAAATAATGCAGGGAAACTTATGAAGACAAAACCAAAATCATGTCTTGAGTTCTTTGAGGTAAAAATTTGGTTGTGGGACAGCATGCCATTCCTGAATTATTATTTCTACAGATTCACTTGAACTTAACACCAGAGAAGGACCTGCCTTTGATCAGAAACAGAACTGGTGATATCCATAGCAAAATAAACTGTGAACTTTTACTATTAAAAATGGAGAAGTTGTGCAATGTAAGACCACACTCAAGACACAATTAAATAGGAGTGAACGTGAACGTGAAAAATAGAATGTGTTTTTATTCTGTATCAAATAAAGCTAATGAAAACTATTTGTTTCTCTACAACATTGAAATTTCTGAACGCATTTATGCACTAGAACATTAGTGAGAATTACATCATTGGTATTCATCAGTCTGGTATAATTTATATAGCTATTTAGTTGCGTAGCATAGAACATTGCTTTAATTCATAGCATTAGCTAATTAACATAGAATTGGGCAAGGTTGAAATCCACTTATCTTTACAGTGTTTAATTGCGTGGCGTACAATTTTTTAGTTTGCATTTCCACCACTAATGTTAATTTCCTAATTTCAACCTGAAATTCCCTTAAAAGGAAATGCTCAAATATTCGGACTAGATGTTAGAAGTTTTGGTTTGCCGGTTTGAATTATAGTTGTTGAAAAAAAAAAAAAAATGTTGCGCTAAGCTCTTGAATGACATGCTAGTATCCTTCAGACCTGTCACGATGGACCGAATCGTATAGTACAGCTTTTGATCCGATCTATCATGACATCAGCTGATAGCTCTTACCTCTCTATTCAGCCTTGCATTCAGCTAGTCCGCCTTGCATTGGAATGGTGGGCCAATCCCATACCAACGCTTGACGTTTCGAGTTGAACTTACAGACTCTTGGTTACTAGCAATCCCAACATTGGGAGGGTACCATACCCAGTCATTTCAAGTGCCGCTACACATAGAAATGCAGTCAACTCTTATATACCGTGAATTTAGGCACCAAACTACGTTGATAAAAAAATCGGACAATTTCCGACATAAAACTAACTCCCATTTAAATTCTGAGAAAATATTACACAATGTCTTAAATGAACATTATTGGGAAAACAGTGATGAATATCATTTGACTTGACTATAAAACAAATAACTTAATTAAATGTTTAAAATTTCGTATTACTTTCAAGCACTCACGAATTAGGGTGTGGCATCACGCATCAAGACCGTTAACGACATGCAAGAATCCTCCATATCGCCTTGCGGCCGATGTTGGCACTAATTGGCTCACGCATTGTTTAAGTGTTATTCCAGTTGTCGGAAATAAAATTATTGCAGTTGTCGGAAATAAAACAATCTAGGATCGTCACTACCAAATTCTAGCATTTATAGTCAATGTTAATTCCAATCTTGACGTCACGTATCACGTTAATTCATTAACTCATTAAAGTACATATTCACTTTTTTCCTTCAAACTGGTGAAAATTCAAAGCAAAAAAGCGCATGTGCGATCAGTTGAGAATAGTCTGTTTTTCTCTGGTTACGTGCCTTTAAATCGCAATTGCCAAACGCCAAAAGGGAAGAGAATCACAAGGAAATGTGAAAACGTCACTTAAGGTGGGGTAAGAATAATATAGCCCTTGTAATTTTCAACGTCATAGGCTAGTGGCGTGCATTAGGGGGACACAAATTCTTATAAAATGAAGACAAATCAAAATTGGAACCAGTCGAGTGGACTCATCGATCGGCAACGGTAGGAAGGAGAGTGTCACACTCACACAGCCGTTCACTATCCAGTCCACATAATCTTACAGTCATGGGTAAATATCGTAGTTTCAAACTCAATAATTAAGCTCCCAGCTACAAAACTGAAGCCCCAAAGTACTATCGATAGCCCTTTGATTTTAATCAGCTTGCTAACAAAAACAATGTTCCACTTTTTAATGTAAAGTTCTACTGGTTGACGTTATTGATCATCACAATTTCGTTTCAGCTTTATTTATATTCTGAATTGTATCACTTCAGATTGGAATCTGGTACTAGTTCAGTTGTCTAATAAATGATGCCGTTAAACAACTTCTAGTCACATCGCATTCGTTGGTCGCATAGTGAGAGCTACGTTGCTAGTCCGGAGTTAGAAACACGTGACTGGTCAAGTTTAAATAGGAAACGTGAAATAAGGATCTGTTCACCGTATGTTTTCCATTCAGATAGGTTAAGAACATAGTCCATTCAATCATTTTCAACTACACATCACATCTAACAAATACGTACCCATGTCCGATTACACGGCCAGGACTCAGCATATTGCACAATGAAGACCGAACACTTTAAAGTCTATTGCTACAGTGTTCGTTCAAATAATTGGCACGCACCACATTTATTCGTGTACTATAGCTGTTCCATGAAGAGTAACTCGGCTTTAAAAACGCGATATTTTCATTCGTATGTGAGCCGTTGGTAACGTAGAGGTCACTTTGTCTTTACCCTTTTACAAATCTGTTCCACAATCTAGCGTTCTTCCATTGTTTTTCTACTAAGAAAGTGTCAGTTCCCCCTTTTGCGAGTCACCGCATCCGTCAGTGCATCTCGTTATACCCTTCGCTGTTCTAATCGATCGTTGCCTTTAATCACCCAATAAACTTTAGTAATTGAAATTTGATGACGTTATTGTTTACACTTACATTGTTCAACTACAGGCATCAATTTGCATCAGCTTGGCTCGGAACAATCCCTGAAACCAACTTTCACTGTGTCAATTTATTAGAACAGACTGTGTAGAACTTGGAATTTTAACGACCCGTTTTTCTATCTAAAAATTGATTCTACTTGATGATGCTACCCAATTTAAATAATTTACTTGGCCATACATTAATTTTTTGATAGATATTTATTGAACAGAATGATTTTTTCAAGCTAATGCCTCCATGCCCCCATTCTTGTCTCTCTTTCAGTCCTAAACAAAATGAACCAATTGAACCACGTTCGACTAACTACCCGCGTTCTTCCGAAGACAAAACAAACTCTGCAACGACTCTCTCCAACATTAACGAGACGATGGAGTCACCGAAACTGCATCTTGTGCAGCTTGATACTCGAATCGCCTCAATGTGTCCCCCATAACGGTCAAAATGTAGAGAGTCGCGACACTGCCAGGATTACAGAGATCACTAGTTCAAGAGAGAGCATTGCTTTGGATGCCTTGCTTCTTCGGACCACGGGTAATCGTCTGAAAGGAGTAAATTTAATTATTTCTGAAATTTGAAACAAGAATGCAGCCAGGATAGCATGAGCCAGGGACGAGACAAAATTATTCAGTGAAAAAACCGTGCTGGTTGTTACACCGCTGTTTCTACTTTACGCATTCGAAAGGCACCCTTCTGCAGCCATCGTTTAAATCTGAATCCACCTTTCTTCTTGGTGATATCTGCGTTCTTTTGTATAACGTCCGTGCTGCAGATCGGGTTAATCTTCTTTGCTTCAGAAATGCCGCTGGCCTCCGTTACGACCTCCTTCAATGCAGTGGTGTTTGCCTTATTTTGTGTGCTGAGGTCAGCACTGCCCTTCTCGTCGATCTTCTCTGCTTGAATGGTGCCGCCTGCCTCCGTTACAACTTCCTCCAATGCGATGAGGTCTTCAGGAAGCGCTGCCACCTGCCCTTCAGCCGCTTGTACTGGCTTGGGAGAAGCCATCAGAACCTCGTTCTGTCGCGTTGTTAGTCAATATTGCAACATCACATTCCGATATAGCTGATATTCCACCATCTTCAAAGTTCTTTGAGACTCCTTTTCCGCCTGCTGCATTGTCGCTATCGTGGAAGTCAAGTTCACGTTTTCATTGTCTATGTCGCGTAACTTTGCTTCTAATTCAGCAATTTCTTCAGATGATCGTTGGCTCACATCAAACGTACGTTCTATGTTATTTCGTTTCCCTCGCGGCCGCTTGCTTTTAATCGGATCTGTTTCGGTTCGCCGAAAGGTTCAATCGTTCTGATGTTTATCTATCATATCTGAGACCACTACTACGTGCAGTAGCCTAGTTAAAGTGGGTCAAATTCACACTGGCTGGATCTGGACTGTTGGTCGTCCACACCCCCAAATTTCAAGATTGTTTTTCTTTGCTTTATTTTTTCAATCTTCGAGACATGCATTTTTAATAAACCTTTTTGCTCATATGATATGTGGAAAATATTGAGTCTCTTACAACTCTGTCGACTAGGTCTACTAACTTTTCTGGCTCTAGAGGTACTCACGATTTTTTGACGGTTTACATCTATGATTTTAGATGTAGTCATGGTGGGATGAAATAACATAAATGACTTTGTGTCTCCATTGTAAGAAACAAATGTTGTATTATTTCTCGTAACGGCATAGGATTCGGAGGAGCTAACAGCGCAGGTTTGGTAATTTTTTAAAACTTGTTTGTTTAGGTCATTGTCTTTATGCCCTCTGTGTAAAAACGCGTTCAACTCGGTCCGATCTCCGCATCCCAGACTTCCCGATCAAGATAAAAAAATTTATCGGATCGCCGCAGCCCAAGCGGAGTTCCAAATATTAACATGAATTTTACTGAAAGTACTTTGTAATTAAATGCAATTTAACAAGTGATGTACGTATAACAATGAGTTGGTTGAATATTCTTATTAACATCTTCAACAGGTCCTTCTCTTCCTGTTCGTCGCTACTACAATAGCATCTCCCATCACCTCTGAAATTAATGGCAAACAATTCGGCTTTGATGAATTGGGAGACATTCCAACGTCCACGTCAGCGATTATTTTTGGGGATGGTTATGGGCTTATTTTGAATACGGCCCTTAAGATTAGTTTACTTGATTGCCCCTTCCCAATTATTGCTGCTTATTCCCCCCCACCCCCCCTGCGTTTGGATAAATCAACAGCTAAATTTAATAGTCTACCCTAACGGACATTAGATGAACTCGCGGCAGCTCATTCCGACTTCTTAAAGCTGCATCATCACCAAAACTGCGAGCAGTTCGAGGGTCACGACGAGAATTTATTTACATTTCTGCCTGATTTATATAAAACAGAATAAAAACAATTTTGTGATGGTTAACTGCAGAGAACGTGAAAAAGAGTGGGTTTGGTCGTCCAATTAATCCACCGTTTATAATTCATGTGGACACCTAATTTCCTCCATTTGGAGTTTATAGCCTTTCCTTTCCATGTATCCAGCCAGTGTGGTCATTATTCCAATCATTTTTCAAACTGTCCTGACTTTTGCGTCACTCTTTTCAGCCATTCCCAGACCTGCAATTAGCATTAGATAAGCACTCATTAGTAACGCATATGGTATCACGCATGGTAACGGTGCTATAGCGAACCAACACCGTTACCAAATGTAAAATGTTTTATCAAGTCTTTTATACTGCACCAAAGAGACTTGCAAAACGCTGCAGCTCTTTATGGCACAAGTTGACGTTTCTTGTTAAATTTCGCAAAGAGAATAAACTGAATTGACAGTAATAAAAAATGAACTTTATTCGTCACTTCTTTTATTATCTATTGAATAGAATCTTGTTTATGCTAGAGAGATACTTACATATGAAAAACGCTACAATAGAAAAATCGTATGGTCTATTGTTAATCACGGATCGTGAATGGAACGTGTATCAGTCCCGCCGTAAGACCGGGAAAGTTATCTTCGGTTGGCACTAGGTGGCACGTGAGTAGCACGTTGAATTAAACCTTTTAATTCCTGCGGAATCTCATGTTGGCAATTTATTGAGAGTAAAAGTGATTAGCAGGTAGGTTGATGCATCAGCGAAACCCATACTGCCCTCTTCGCTTTATTGTTTTCGATGAGTGACAAAACAGAGAAAAAGAATGCTGCGCGAATGGATTCTGTCACTGTCTATGGTATATGCTGTTGTATTCTCGTAATATAATTCAGGTGTTAATCGAACTGACCCCATGGGAATCTTTCAACCCCTAATGGATTCTTAAAAGGTTCGTCGTTTGCTCGTAAGCCAGTTTGAATGGCAGGTGAAGGCCAGTGTAAAAAAAAAAAATAATCGACTAACTTTTCGTTTTTATGGCATAGCAGTCTTGGTCCTGGTCTTGGTCTTGGTTGTTTTTTTTTATCAGATAACGGAAATCCTCAGATTAATTATTTATTACCTCCATTGGCTGCTGCCATCGAGGATGCGTTCGTCAGATTGGCTGGTGATGGTGATATCAGCGTATTTGTTATCCTTGTTGTAGCTGGGAGTAGAGTAAGCTGGTGCAGGTTAGCTAGTAGTAGGGTACTTTGGTGCAGGGAAGTTTGGGGTAGTATAGCTAGGAGCTTTGTATTCCGGCTTGTTGCTGGAAGGCGCAGCGGCAGCAACAGCCAAGAAAGTGCCGATGACAAACTACGAAAAGAAATTGAAACTTTTCAATAAGCGATGAAAATGTAAACCAATAAAATCAAAAGAAATTCCATTTGTTAGTTTCGTGTTGCGTACTTTTGATGAATTGAACAACTGATGTCTTGAATCACCTTCAAACGAGTTTATGTAGCCGGCAAAAAGAGTGTGTCGCTTCTATTTCATTTATTGACCTACTTTTAGAAGCGATGATCACCGTCTTTTGGTGGTTAATTATGCATTCCAGGCCATGGGTCTTGCAATGCAGGGATTGCATGCGGCAAATAGGAATCATAAGAATCAACGTCTACATGCTCTTGCTTATTCTTCAGCTGTTAATTGAGCAATTAACATCCATTCTAGTCGATTCTAGTAGTTTCCGCAAAGACGTTTACATTGGAATAGGAATGAAATGGAAGGGGTAGGAGGAAGTCAACATACCCAGTTCTAACAAATTCAATGCTTTTATGCAGTGCATAGACAATTTTTAGTAGCTTGGGCTGAATGCGGGCTTTTGAAATGGAAAAATGTTGACAGTGTGGCAGAAGAGTCTATCGCAAAGTAAGACAAAAGTGTTGTAAAAAGCTAGTGTGAAAAGTGAGAGCGCAGAATTTTTTTGCACAACGCCCGAACCTGTACTGCTTGAACGAAAGCTAGCAGCTAAAACAACTAGGTCAACTGAATGCCCGACTGCATGTTACTTACCATTCACCTGACTATATAAGCCCAGCAATAAGGAACCAAAAGCATCAGTTGTTTACCAAACTAACCTAAGTACAACATGAAGCTGGTAAGGCATTTTGTCACTAATTCTTCCTAACCTGGAGACAGACAAAACTTTGGACTTTAAACTAATGACGATATTTTCCGATAGTTCTTCGTCGCCGCATTCTTGGCTGTTGCTGCCGCCGTACCATCCAGCTACAAGCCGGAATACAAGGCTCCCAGCTCCCCTGCCCCAAACTACCCGGCACCAAAGTACCCTACTACTAGCTACCCCGCACCAGCCTACCCCGCACCAGCCTACCCCGCACCAGCCTACCCCGCACCAGCCTACAACAAGGATAACAAATACGCTGACATTACCATCACCAGTCAATCTGATGAGCGCAACCTCGATGGCAACACCCAATGGAGGTAATTGAATTTCATTCTTTATACTACTTAAGATGAGTATAAAAGGTTATCATAACCGAAAAAATTAAATCTTTTAATTCACAGCTATGCCCAGTCTGACTACACTACCCGTGAAGAGTCCCAGGTCCAGAAAAAGATGCAAGGAGTCACCTACGATTCTTACGGAAAAGAATCGTACGGTGAAGTCTTAGGCAACACCAACAAAGGATCCTCTTACTGGGTTTCCCCTGAAGGCCAGAAATTCACTTTGACTTGGGCCGCTGATGAAGCTGGATTCCAGCCCAAAGGTGACCACTTGCCCGTCGCTCCCGTCCACGAATACGAGCTCCCAGTTGCTCCCGTGCATGAATACGAACTCCCAGTTGCCCCCGTCCACATCCCTTTCAACGGCAAAGGCTACAAGATCTACTAAATTAATGAAATATCAATTGCATAAATAATTTAAAGCCATGTATTTCAGGCCTTACGCCTCTTGGCTCTTGGTGTAAAAACGTGTAAATATAAAGCGGAGACTATCTAGCAAACTTGTTTCTTTGAAGCACATATTCAATGTGGTTCTTGGTGAAATTGAGCTTTTTCGTCGACTTTGGGTGTTGGGCCTTGATTAGTTGTTGAGAGTATTTTGAAGCGATAAAGGTGAATCCGGAATAATGTGAAGATGCAACATGATGCGAATTCATGCTGGACATTGTATGGGAACAGAGGGATGTGCACTTAAGAAAGTGTCCGATCACTAATCAAAATTGATGTTCATAATAAATAACTCGGAATCGCAATAAAAAGTGTAGCGTCCAAAACTGTTCTGTTAGAAAGCCTTCGTTTGAAATAGCAAATGTGCTGGAATTAAAAGATAGTGAAAAACAGCTCTTGCGTAATTTTGTTTTTCAACGAGTAATTAATACTCCGTCTTCCATTTCTTTAGTCTCTCAACGGCTACTTTTTTTATTTTAACTGAACAGTTTCGGGAAACTGTTTATTGCACTATATTATGCGGCATCAGTGAAAAACGTGTTTGGGTCACTGACTTTATACCTTAAACAAGCAGTTCAGCTTTTACCAGATCTCCCGTTTTGACCGAAGCT
Organism: Daphnia magna; assembly: GCF_020631705.1. Taxonomy (NCBI): domain Eukaryota; kingdom Metazoa; phylum Arthropoda; class Branchiopoda; order Diplostraca; family Daphniidae; genus Daphnia; species Daphnia magna. The sequence continues at coordinate 943,809 of NC_059186.1, read as the reverse complement.
CCAAGGATCGATATGAATTTCGTAGTAATTAGTACCTTGCAATTCGACACATTTTAATAGGTGAAACGGTATAGTTAATAGTTTGTCAGGAAAAGTCAACATTAACTTAAAATACCTCTGAAAATCCCTATGTTGATGGGCCCTTCACGGTTTGCCACTTCGCAATGTCAGATGCAAGATTTTTAGATGTCACAATAGTTTTTTTTTTTTTGTGTGTGTTTTTTTGTGTGACAAACCGTGCAAGAAAACGTTTCGTTGCGTACATACTTGCAATCGTCTTTTCGGTGAAATTTGCCCGCCCAAATGCCCATCTTGTGCCTACGTTAAACTACCTAACTACAACCCCAAAGCAAAGTACAAATCGTCCAAGCGATTATTAGCAGTGGTCTTTCAGCAAACAAACCGGTCCACTTTTTCGATTGCAATATCCATGCTAGAGAGTGGATTACAGCGGCTACTTGCGTGTGGATCATCGACCAGGTATATAAAAGAAAAGCTCGTAAAAATTGTGTTTGGCTTCTCAACTATAATAGTGGTCCTGTATAATCAAAGATAACAACTGGATATGGTTCCTATCCGGAGATTACTTCGCTCGTTGACCAGTACGATTGGAAATTTGTTCCTATTGCCAATCCAGATGGATACGCCTATACTTGGAATACTGTATAAGTTGGAGTCATAAATCGCGTATTCAACAATTGACAAGAAACTGTTTAATTTCTATAAGGATCGCAATTGGAGGAAGAATCGTCTTGTTAACAATGAATCGACGTGCGTCGGTGTCGATGCTAACCGCAATTTTCCGATCGGTTTTGCCGGATCTGGTTCCTCCAGCGATCCCTGTTCAGGAAGTATAATTTTCACTGAATCTATTATATCAATTGATACAAATATAATTTTTCTATATGTCACTCTGTATAGCTTATCATGGAATTGCCGCATTCTCCGAGCGCGAAGCCAGCGCATTTAGAGTAAAACTTGTCTTATTGGTGCTAAAAATCAATTAGATGGATAACACTGTTTCTTTGTTGAACATTAGGACTTGATTGCCGCTGATCGTGGCAGAGTTAAAACAACTATCTCTCATATGCATTCTTATTCACAAATGTTTCTTTCACCTTACGGCTACACCACCGATTTACCTGCGGAATATCCTGAGATGGTATAAGAAACAAATGATGAGACCAAGTGTTCTTGTAAATACAATTTATTTATTTTTATTCAGTTCCGTGCCATGGAAATCGCTGTGAATGCGTTAACATCCACGTACGGGACACCCTATACCTACGGAAATACCGCTGTTACCATTTGTAAGTTTATTACGTTCTCCTTACGTTTTCATCATCGTCCAGCGGGAAAATTAAGAGCTTTGTTACCTTCATGTTACAGACATCGTGAGTTACAGTGGCATCTGGTGACACCACGGATCATTACTACGAGAACGAAGGGGTTGTTTATTCATACACTATAGAACTTCGAGACTCGGGTACTTATGGTTTCCAATTACCGCCCGATCAAATTGTTCCAACGGCCACCGAAACCTGGAATGGATTGAAAGCAATGATCAATGCTATTTGAGTGTCGTTTGTAACGTCTTCCCCATTAGTTAACGCAAAATAAAACGAAATGCCCCTTTGCGAAAAAAGTCTATAAAAAATAAAAATAGATTTATTACTCTATATAAAAAATGATAAATAAGCCGATATAAATATATATTTAGGGTTGAATTTATGGCTAGAACAAAATCAGTTTCTTTTGTATAAAAAACAAAAAAAAAGCGGACTTCCTCTTTGCTAAGATATCCTCATGATATCCTCAAGACCTATGGTACCCAAGTTTCGAAGAGGGTCATGGCTGCCTACCCCACCTTTCTGTAGGCGGAAGATTGACCAGCAACCAACGAGCTACCCCTTCTCCACCTAGCGACTCCCTAAGTCTTGTGTGACTGCACTTATCTCTCTATCCAGTATTGGTTGGATATGACGACGCCCAAACTGAAGAAACGACGCCGACGGATAGCCGGTCGTTCCGTCATTTTGGCGTAGTCGATGACACCGTCGCTACCGGTGAATGCCTCCGGCGATTTTTCATCGCTGTCGGGTAAGTCCCAATTGAGTTATCGTGAAGACTTTTTTTTTTTTTTTTTAATTAAGTTGCATTAAAAAAATACGTACCCGTTTTCGTTTTGAACTTTGGTCGAGTTCTGCGTAATGGCATTTTTCGGATCGTAAATCGATTCGAGCTTGTAACTTTTGTTCCGGTTAAACATCTTTATCCAACTGAACACACTTGGCTATTTCTTTTCTTTTTCTTTATCTGTTTTTTAAAATTAGCACAATTGAATGTTATACGAGTAATGGAATCACTAGACAAAAGCTGAGAACTAGTGAACTAGATCGAGTCAGTGTCCACAGTCAACTGATGCGCCGATTGTGCACCCCTTCCTTTTAGGTTCCCTCCCCGCCCCCCCACTCTCTTTACCTGGCCCTCGTGTGTTTTCCATTATCCCAAAGTGGAACCCACTGATACTATTCGATCTTATACAAGCCATCTGAAAACAACATACCTTTCCAACCGAAAGGAAACAAAAAAATGCCAATCATCGTGCTATGCGCCTTACGTCATCGATTTATCTTTTTTGAGTTGTGGGATAGATCGACGATGAGGCAAAAGTCGACAATCAGTGAGCAAGTCTGGTTCGATTTTCGTGTGTGTTTTCCCAATGTAACGTGTTCTCTTAAAATATGTAACATGGTCACCGATCTATTTCGAAATGGACTTCTCGTGCCCCCCATCCCAGACGCCTAGTCTCGTTATCGTTGGCCGCAAGTCACAGTAGGATCGTAGAGATAAATAAGCCGAGTATTGATTTCTCTTGTTTTCTTCACGTTTCAATTCGACTCGTTAAGAAGACAAGAAACACATTTTTATGTTTAACGGTCAAGATTTTGTATTGTCAATCAATTCAAGTTTATAGCGAATGAAATCAACTTCATTTCTAGATGCTGCCCCAACCATCGCGGATGCAATTCATGTGGACGGACGGTTCGAAAGCGTCGCGACACCAAGAACATTCGGCGCTGAGGCCGCCGTCGTTGCCGATGAACCAAAAGGCCCGGTAGGCGTCGCTGAGAGGCTGGTAATCATCGCGAGTCAGCAGGTTGTCGTATTTCTGCGAATGCCAATACGCGTCGGCCGCGTAATTTTTCAAGAAATCCCAACTCATTTTCTTTAATTTATTAGTCGACTTGTAGCCGTGCTTGTTGGCCGTCACCCTGGTCCGCATGGCGCAGCGCAGGAACTCGTAACGATCCGAATGGCACATGGTGCACATTCTGTACGGCGCTTGGCAATTGCGTCGGCTCATCGCACGCACGTAAGGCTCCACGCCAAGTTCCATCAACTGGGTGAGCACATTGAGACGGCCCATCGAGTTGGGCGGATAGGCCATCACCCATTCGAGGACCGTTTGATTCATCAGTTGCTCTTCTGTCCATTTTTCTGGCACAGGTCGATCGGTCGAATGGGAGATGGTCTTTTGTTCCGTGCAACAAGGCGGGATGCAAGCGCTGGGGTCGGCCGGGGCCGGCATCAGTGGATGAGGTGGACAAGGCTCTGCTGGTTCCACGGGACAGTAGACACGAAGAGGACATGTCGGTAGCTGAGGACAGTTGCACTTTGAGGCAGACGTGGCGGCGCTACTGTCGGTAGTTTGACTGACTGGGCAGAATCCGTAATAGACAATGAGGCCAACCATGATCACGGCGATTAAAGAAAGAATGCCTTTTGTTGTTTCTTCCATGATTAGAACATTTGATTTAATCAACGGGAGCAAGTATTTCAGCCAAAATTGAAGTTGTTTGTCGAACGGATTTTCGAATCTCTTTTCCGGCTCAACACCCACCGGAAGTCGTCAAAGAAATGTCGCAATCATTCGTATCGACGCACCGCATTTTAACGCATTTATTTCAACATTTGTTTTTAGCCTAGTCGAAAAGAAAAAAACGCTAGCGTCTGATAAGCGTCCAGATAAAACCAACTTCATTTGCATAAGATTAGATAATATCGCTATTGCCTATACAAGTCAAATACTTTTAAACAATTGATTTTGAATCCGTTTGATGGAGCAAATTCGACTAATTCAAAACCATTTTAGGACCAATTCGGAGAATTACGTGGCGTGTATTACGGGAATTACGTGAATTACGTGGCAGGTACCGGCCGATACCTGTACTGGCCATACCAACTATACCTATAGAGTGGTAACATACTGCCTAGCAAGCCCATTACTGGGAGTCGCAAACAACTATTATATACCGTGAAATATGGGCCCGAAACATGGTTGGTAAACGCCGTGATGCACTTTCCGTGAAAAATCTTTTTTCAAATTAATTCTGAAAATAAACTTTCAAATGTTATAAATGAACTTTAAAGGAAAAAGTGTAAAGAAAATTATTTTATATCACAGTTAGACAAAAATTAACGGGAAATTCAAAATAAAACGGCATATTATGCAGAAAATCTCACAAGGTATATACTATATAGCATGCAAGTGTAACTGCCTTTCCTGCCGCTAGGGTATAGGCAGAATGATCTGGTACTGCACCGCTAATATAAGATTTCTTTTGATTAGTTTTACATCCTGACGGTGCGTTAAATTGTTCTTCGCATATCCGATGGAGCAGACATTAAAGCCTATTAGTGGCTTCTATAGTAACAAGGCGAAAGTTGACTGTTATATGATTCTTCACGGTTATCACACTCTTAGTACTGCAGTTGTCCATTGAATACACATAAAGAAAACTATTGCGGCCAGGAAAGTAGATAAGAGAGAGGTGACAATCTGAAGTTTGTTTTCGTTCGTGTATAGTTTTACAATGATAACAGTGGGTTCGTGTATACCCTTCAAGCCTGGTAAGCTTAGCTATCAACGGCAAACATCTCATCGTGACGTTCGTTGACGGTCAGCTTCGGTTATTGGGTTAGCAACGGAATTTGTTAGGAGTCAATAAGTCATTCAGTCTAGCTAGGAGTACGATTAAGTAAATTGAAATAGACAAAATCAGACGAGATGATAATGAAAGATTATCGAAAACGTAAGGCTGGTTACCATCACAACAGGATTTATTATTTTAAACCAGTTTTATATCTTTCTTTAGCTCGTAAACTAAAGTGAACTGGAGAAAAAATGAAGATTCCCTTCGCAGTTTTATGTAGTAGTTTGCTTTTATCAATTTCAGTGACAGCAAACGTCGATTACTCCGGGTATTTAAATTACATTTCCCAATGCATAACAAGCTCAGCTATTACCTGACACACACTGAGGTCTTAAAAGTTGTTAACCTGAAGCATTTCTCTATGGCAGGCATGTTGTGATCCGTGCGATTCCCGAGACGAAAGACCAACTGGAACTTTTGGATGATTGGTTCTCGCAAACGACCAGCTTCCTCGACTTCTGGTTCCCACCGAGTAAAATTAACAAGTTTGTCGACATTCGCGTCCATCCCGAATGGTACGTTTCATCTTCAATCAGGTTGTACATGTTATTTAATCTGTATACCGTTAACAGGTACAACCATGTGGTTGAAACCTTAACTCGTATGAACATTAATCATAAAATCCATATTGCTGATGTTGGTGAGTTGGTGCGACAGGAACAAGAGACCATCGCTCTCCGACGCGCACTTTACAGTGGAAAAGCAATTGATCTTGAAAATTATCACACGTACGAAGAGGTAAATCCATATTCCCATAAACAGTGTTCACCTGCAAGTTTTATTTTATATTATTGTTCAAAACAGGTGACGTTCTTACTTGGCTGACTTGGCTAATACAAACCCAATAGTGTCGACTAAGGTTGGAGGGACAACCGCAGAGGGTCGTGACATTGTTCAGTTAATCATCAGCACTCATCTTTCTGCCAATAAACGTGTTGAGTTCTTCGAATGCAATGTGCACGCAAGAGAGTGGATTACGGCCGCAACATGCATTTGGATTATTGACCGGGTAAAGAGACGTACTTTTTGCTTTCTTTTGACAACATTATAGTGTTTGTTATACATGATTAATTGTATACGCAGATCACTACTGGGTATGGTTCTGATCCCGAAATTGGCGCATTGCTCTCGACAAAGGAGCCTGCAGCGATGTCCACAGTGTAGTTTTTTCTCACACATGGAAGTACAGTCATTCCTGGACAGCTTTTTCCCACACTCGATTTTTACTCTGTGCCCGCATTTTGGGATCACCTTCTCCACCTCAATCCTAGAAAGGAAAGCCGTTTGAAGTGGATTAATAAAGGAAGATGAGCGAACTTGTCTTTACCGACAGAAGACACTGCTCAATTGTTTGTTGCTCTCTTTGGACCCACATTTTCAGTGGTACATGTGGCCACAAGGCAATTCTTTTACCTCCTCGACAGTACAAGTCAATGCGAGTCTCTTCTTCAATGGGACACCACATTTCGTAGGAACAGTGTGTCAACATCCTAGTAGCTGCTCGATTTGAGCATTGCAGAAGACTGTTTCAGCAGAAATAGAGCACGCAACACGGGCCAGGTGATTACACGGTAACCGTTTCTCAATAAGCTCGCCACATATGTTTTCTTCCAAAGAAGATGCTTCCCCACAAACGACGTTCAAAACGTGACCACAAGCACGTTTTAACGATATGGGTGCAAAGCATATTTCTTTGCTTGGCTCACGGAAACACGGCATGTCCTAAGAATTATAAAAATTAATAATTTAAACAGTTCAACTGGACAGATGTTGCAACAAAGAAATTGTACCTTAGTATGACCACATCTCAACTGCTTTGAAACCGTTTCTTTACAAGCATGCACAGTTCTACGGTCATGGCAAGGTAATGAACAATAATGTCCACCATCAACGGGTGATCCACATTTGATTTTACATTTCCCTTGTGCTTTTATCTCCTGCTCACTGCAACGAATGGTGACCATGTGATGGCATGGTAATGTGTAATTAATCAGGGCTGTGCTTAGTGATCACTAATTAGTGATCGGACACTTTCTTAAGTGCACATCCCTCTGTTCCCATACAATGTCCAGCATGAATTCGCATCATGTTGCATCTTCACATTATTCCGGATTCACCTTTATCGCTTCAAAATACTCTCAACAACTAATCAAGGCCCAACACCCAAAGTCGACGAAAAAGCTCAATTTCACCAAGAACCACATTGAATATGTGCTTCAAAGAAACAAGTTTGCTAGATAGTCTCCGCTTTATATTTACACCTTTTTACACCAAGAGCCAAGAGGCGTAAGGCCTGAAATACATGGCTTTAAATTATTTATGCAATTGATATTTCATTAATTTAGTAGATCTTGTAGCCTTTGCCGTTGAAAGGGATGTGGACGGGGGCAACTGGGAGTTCGTATTCATGCACGGGAGCAACTGGGAGCTCGTATTCGTGGACGGGAGCGACGGGCAAGTGGTCACCTTTGGGCTGGAATCCAGCTTCATCAGCGGCCCAAGTCAAAGTGAATTTCTGGCCTTCAGGAGAAACCCAGTAAGAGGATCCTTTGTTGGTGTTGCCTAAGACTTCACCGTACGATTCTTTTCCGTAAGAATCGTAGGTGACTCCTTGCATCTTTTTCTGGACCTGGGACTCTTCACGGGTAGTGTAGTCAGACTGGGCATAGCTGTGAATTAAAAGATTTAATTTTTTCGGTTATGATAACCTTTTATACTCATCTTAAGTAGTATAAAGAATGAAATTTAATTACCTCCATTGGGTGCTGCCATCGAGGTTGCGCTCATCAGATTGACTGGTGATGGTAATGTCAGCGTATTTGTTATCCTTGTTGTAGGCTGGTGCGGGGTAGGCTGGTGCGGGGTAGGCTGGTGCGGGGTAGGCTGGTGCGGGGTAGGCTGGTGCGGGGTAGCTAGTAGTAGGGTACTTTGGTGCCGGGTAGTTTGGGGCAGGGGAGCTGGGAGCCTTGTATTCCGGCTTGTAGCTGGATGGTACGGCGGCAGCAACAGCCAAGAATGCGGCGACGAAGAACTATCGGAAAATATCGTCATTAGTTTAAAGTCCAAAGTTTTGTCTGTCTCCAGGTTAGGAAGAATTAGTGACAAAATGCCTTACCAGCTTCATGTTGTACTTAGGTTAGTTTGGTAAACAACTGATGCTTTTGGTTCCTTATTGCTGGGCTTATATAGTCAGGTGAATGGTAAGTAACATGCAGTCGGGCATTCAGTTGACCTAGTTGTTTTAGCTGCTAGCTTTCGTTCAAGCAGTACAGGTTCGGGCGTTGTGCAAAAAAATTCTGCGCTCTCACTTTTCACACTAGCTTTTTACAACACTTTTGTCTTACTTTGCGATAGACTCTTCTGCCACACTGTCAACATTTTCCCATTTCAAAAGCCCGCATTCAGCCCAAGCTACTAAAAATTGTCTATGCACTGCATAAAAGCATTGAATTTGTTAGAACTGGGTATGTTGACTTCCTCCTACCCCTTCCATTTCATTCCTATTCCAATGTAAACGTCTTTGCGGAAACTACTAGAATCGACTAGAATGGATGTTAATTGCTCAATTAACAGCTGAAGAATAAGCAAGAGCATGTAGACGTTGATTCTTATGATTCCTATTTGCCGCATGCAATCCCTGCATTGCAAGACCCATGGCCTGGAATGCATAATTAACCACCAAAAGACGGTGATCATCGCTTCTAAAAGTAGGTCAATAAATGAAATAGAAGCGACACACCCTTTTTGCCGGCTACATAAACTCGTTTGAAGGTGATTCAAGACATCAGTTGTTCAATTCATCAAAAGTACGCAACACGAAACTAACAAATGGAATTTCTTTTGATTTTATTGGTTTACATTTTCATCGCTTATTGAAAAGTTTCAATTTCTTTTCGTAGTTTGTCATCGGCACTTTCTTGGCTATTGCTGCCGCTGCGCCTTCCAGCAACAAGCCGGAATACAAAGCTCCTAGCTATACTACCCCAAACTTCCCTGCACCAAAGTACCCTACTACTAGCTAACCTGCACCAGCTTACTCTACTCCCAGCTACAACAAGGATAACAAATACGCTGATATCACCATCACCAGCCAATCTGACGAACGCATCCTCGATGGCAGCAGCCAATGGAGGTAATAAATAATTAATCTGAGGATTTCCGTTATCTGATAAAAAAACCAACCAAGACCAAGACCAGGACCAAGACTGCTATGCCATAAAAACGAAAAGTTAGTCGATTATTTTTTTTTTTACACTGGCCTTCACCTGCCATTCAAACTGGCTTACGAGCAAACGACGAACCTTTTAAGAATCCATTAGGGGTTGAAAGATTCCCATGGGGTCAGTTCGATTAACACCTGAATTATATTACGAGAATACAACAGCATATACCATAGACAGTGACAGAATCCATTCGCGCAGCATTCTTTTTCTCTGTTTTGTCACTCATCGAAAACAATAAAGCGAAGAGGGCAGTATGGGTTTCGCTGATGCATCAACCTACCTGCTAATCACTTTTACTCTCAATAAATTGCCAACATGAGATTCCGCAGGAATTAAAAGGTTTAATTCAACGTGCTACTCACGTGCCACCTAGTGCCAACCGAAGATAACTTTCCCGGTCTTACGGCGGGACTGATACACGTTCCATTCACGATCCGTGATTAACAATAGACCATACGATTTTTCTATTGTAGCGTTTTTCATATGTAAGTATCTCTCTAGCATAAACAAGATTCTATTCAATAGATAATAAAAGAAGTGACGAATAAAGTTCATTTTTTATTACTGTCAATTCAGTTTATTCTCTTTGCGAAATTTAACAAGAAACGTCAACTTGTGCCATAAAGAGCTGCAGCGTTTTGCAAGTCTCTTTGGTGCAGTATAAAAGACTTGATAAAACATTTTACATTTGGTAACGGTGTCGGTTCGCTATAGCACCGTTACCATGCGTGATACCATATGCGTTACTAATGAGTGCTTATCTAATGCTAATTTCAGGTCTGGGAATGGCTGAAAAGAGTGACGCAAAAGTCAGGACAGTTTGAAAAATGATTGGAATAATTACCACACTGGCTGGATACATGGAAAGGAAAGGCTATAAACTCCAAATGGAGGAAATTAGGTGTCCACATGAATTATAAACGGTGGATTAATTGGACGACCAAACCCACTCTTTTTTCACGTTCTCTGCAGTTAACCATCACAAATATGTTTTTATTCTGTTTTATATAAATCAGGCAGAAATGTAAATAAATTTTTGTCGTGACCCTCGGACTGCTCGAAGTTGTGGTGATGCAGCTTTAAGAAGTCGGAATGAGCTGCCACGAGTTCATCTATAATTTAATGTCCGTTAGGGTATTAAATTTAGCTGTTGATTGATCCAAACACATGGGGGGGGGATAAGCAATAATTGGGATCGAAAGGGCAATCAAGTAAACTCATCTTCAGGGCCGTATTCAAAATAAGCCCATAACCCCCAAAACACTTTGGGGGGTTATGGTTTAATTTGGGTTGTTTTGGGGGGGTTATGGGCTTATTTTGAAAACGGCCCTTAAGATTAGTTTACTTGATTGCCGACAGATGAGAAAAAGCTAGACTGCGGCCACGTTTCGGAGTTCGTCTGTCCTGGAAAACCAGCAATAGTTATCCCTTGCCAGGCTACGGTCAACCGTCGAATGCCTTGTGGACATAAACAAAAGGGTATATGTTCCAAGCCCATTGAACGATGTCTTCAGGAAATAGTTCGGTCTCTTCCGTGCGGCCATAGCATCAAAACCGTGTGCTGGAACACGACTCCACCTTGCACAACCGTTGTAGAGAAGATGTTGCTGTGTGGTCACATGCATCCTGTCCGGTGCAGTGAGGGGATTGGTTCAATATTGTTTGCAACCAAGAAACCGAAGTACTCCATCCACTTTGTTCGCACGTGCAAGTGGTTTCCATGCTCAATCGCGAAAAATAAGTTTCAATTGTGCCAATGGAAATGTAAAGCCGAACCGTTAAAGATGCTGCATTGTGGACACGAAATTCGTCTTCCATGTGCACAACAGATTGACAAGAGCATCACTTGCACAGCCCTGATTAATTACACATTACCATGCCATCACATGGTCACCATTCGTTGCAGTGAGCAGGAGATAAAAGCACAAGGGAAATGTAAAATCAAATGTGGATCACCCGTTGATGGTGGACATTATTGTTCATTACCTTGCCATGACCGTAGAACTGTGCATGCTTGTAAAGAAACGGTTTCAAAGCAGTTGAGATGTGGTCATACTAAGGTACAATTTCTTTGTTGCAACATCTGTCCAGTTGAACTGTTTAAATTATTAATTTTTATAATTCTTAGGACATGCCGTGTTTCCGTGAGCCAAGCAAAGAAATATGCTTTGCACCCATATCGTTAAAACGTGCTTGTGGTCACGTTTTGAACGTCGTTTGTGGGGAAGCATCTTCTTTGGAAGAAAACATATGTGGCGAGCTTATTGAGAAACGGTTACCGTGTAATCACCTGGCCCGTGTTGCGTGCTCTATTTCTGCTGAAACAGTCTTCTGCAATGCTCGAATCGAGCAGCTACTAGGATGTTGACACACTGTTCCTACGAAATGTGGTGTCCCATTGAAGAAGAGACTCGCATTGACTTGTACTGTCGAGGAGGTAAAAGAATTGCCTTGTGGCCACATGTACCACTGAAAATGTGGGTCCAAAGAGAGCAACAAACAATTGAGCAGTGTCTTCTGTCGGTAAAGACAAGTTCGCTCATCTTCCTTTATTAATCCACTTCAAACGGCTTTCCTTTCTAGGATTGAGGTGGAGAAGGTGATCCCAAAATGCGGGCACAGAGTAAAAATCGAGTGTGGGAAAAAGCTGTCCAGGAATGACTGTACTTCCATGTGTGAGAAAAAACTACACTGTGGACATCGCTGCAGGCTCCTTTGTCGAGAGCAATGCGCCAATTTCGGGATCAGAACCATACCCAGTAGTGATCTGCGTATACAATTAATCATGTATAACAAACACTATAATGTTGTCAAAAGAAAGCAAAAAGTACGTCTCTTTACCCGGTCAATAATCCAAATGCATGTTGCGGCCGTAATCCACTCTCTTGCGTGCACATTGCATTCGAAGAACTCAACACGTTTATTGGCAGAAAGATGAGTGCTGATGATTAACTGAACAATGTCACGACCCTCTGCGGTTGTCCCTCCAACCTTAGTCGACACTATTGGGTTTGTATTAGCCAAGTCAGCCAAGTAAGAACGTCACCTGTTTTGAACAATAATATAAAATAAAACTTGCAGGTGAACACTGTTTATGGGAATATGGATTTACCTCTTCGTACGTGTGATAATTTTCAAGATCAATTGCTTTTCCACTGTAAAGTGCGCGTCGGAGAGCGATGGTCTCTTGTTCCTGTCGCACCAACTCACCAACATCAGCAATATGGATTTTATGATTAATGTTCATACGAGTTAAGGTTTCAACCACATGGTTGTACCTGTTAACGGTATACAGATTAAATAACATGTACAACCTGATTGAAGATGAAACGTACCATTCGGGATGGACGCGAATGTCGACAAACTTGTTAATTTTACTCGGTGGGAACCAGAAGTCGAGGAAGCTGGTCGTTTGCGAGAACCAATCATCCAAAAGTTCCAGTTGGTCTTTCGTCTCGGGAATCGCACGGATCACAACATGCCTGCCATAGAGAAATGCTTCAGGTTAACAACTTTTAAGACCTCAGTGTGTGTCAGGTAATAGCTGAGCTTGTTATATGCATTGGGAAATGTAATTTAAATACCCGGAGTAATCGACGTTTGCTGTCACTGAAATTGATAAAAGCAAACTACTACATAAAACTGCGAAGGGAATCTTCATTTTTTCTAAAGTTCACTTTAGTTTACGAGCTAAAGAAAGATATAAAACTGGTTTAAAATAATAAATGCTGTTGTGATGGTAACCAGCCTTACGTTTTCGATAATCTTTCATTATCATCTCGTCTGATTTTGTCTATTTCAATTTACTTAATCGTACTCCTAGCTAGACTGAATGACTTATTGACTCCTAACAAATTCCGTTGCTAACCCAATAACCGAAGCTGACCGTCAACGAACGTCACGATGAGATGTTTGCCGTTGATAGCTAAGCTTACCAGGCTTGAAGGGTATACACGAACCCGCTGCTATCATTGTAAAACTATACACGAACGAAAACAAACTTCAGATTGTCACCTCTCTCTTATCTACTTTCCTGGCCGCAATAGTTTTCTTTATGTGTATTCAATGGACAACTGCAGTACTAAGAGTGTGATAACCGTGAAGAATCATGTAACAGTCAACTTTCGCCTTGTTACTATAGAAGCCACTAGGCTTTAATGTCTGCTCCATCGGATATGCGAAGAACAATTTAACGCACCGTCAGGATGTAAAACTAATCAAAAGAAATCTTATATTAGCGGTGCAGTACCAGATCATTCTGCCTATACCCTAGCGGCAGGAAGGGCAGTTACACTTGCATGCTATATAGTATATACCTTGTGAGATTTTCTGCATAATATGCCGTTTTATTTTGAATTTCCCGTTAATTTTTGTCTAACTGTGATATAAAATAATTTTCTTTACACTTTTTCCTTTAAAGTTCATTTATAACATTTGAAAGTTTATTTTCAGAATTAATTTGAAAAAAGATTTTTCACGGAAAGTGCATCACGGCGTTTACCAACCATGTTTCGGGCCCATATTTCACGGTATATAATAGTTGTTTGCGACTCCCAGTAATGGGCTTGCTAGGCAGTATGTTACCACTCTATAGGTATAGTTGGTATGGCCAGTACAGGTATCGGCCGGTACCTGCCACGTAATTCACGTAATTCCCGTAATACACGCCACGTAATTCTCCGAATTGGTCCTAAAATGGTTTTGAATTAGTCGAATTTGCTCCATCAAACGGATTCAAAATCAATTGTTTAAAAGTATTTGACTTGTATAGGCAATAGCGATATTATCTAATCTTATGCAAATGAAGTTGGTTTTATCTGGACGCTTATCAGACGCTAGCGTTTTTTTCTTTTCGACTAGGCTAAAAACAAATGTTGAAATAAATGCGTTAAAATGCGGTGCGTCGATACGAATGATTGCGACATTTCTTTGACGACTTCCGGTGGGTGTTGAGCCGGAAAAGAGATTCGAAAATCCGTTCGACAAACAACTTCAATTTTGGCTGAAATACTTGCTCCCGTTGATTAAATCAAATGTTCTAATCATGGAAGAAACAACAAAAGGCATTCTTTCTTTAATCGCCGTGATCATGGTTGGCCTCATTGTCTATTACGGATTCTGCCCAGTCAGTCAAACTACCGACAGTAGCGCCGCCACGTCTGCCTCAAAGTGCAACTGTCCTCAGCTACCGACATGTCCTCTTCGTGTCTACTGTCCCGTGGAACCAGCAGAGCCTTGTCCACCTCATCCACTGATGCCGGCCCCGGCCGACCCCAGCGCTTGCATCCCGCCTTGTTGCACGGAACAAAAGACCATCTCCCATTCGACCGATCGACCTGTGCCAGAAAAATGGACAGAAGAGCAACTGATGAATCAAACGGTCCTCGAATGGGTGATGGCCTATCCGCCCAACTCGATGGGCCGTCTCAATGTGCTCACCCAGTTGATGGAACTTGGCGTGGAGCCTTACGTGCGTGCGATGAGCCGACGCAATTGCCAAGCGCCGTACAGAATGTGCACCATGTGCCATTCGGATCGTTACGAGTTCCTGCGCTGCGCCATGCGGACCAGGGTGACGGCCAACAAGCACGGCTACAAGTCGACTAATAAATTAAAGAAAATGAGTTGGGATTTCTTGAAAAATTACGCGGCCGACGCGTATTGGCATTCGCAGAAATACGACAACCTGCTGACTCGCGATGATTACCAGCCTCTCAGCGACGCCTACCGGGCCTTTTGGTTCATCGGCAACGACGGCGGCCTCAGCGCCGAATGTTCTTGGTGTCGCGACGCTTTCGAACCGTCCGTCCACATGAATTGCATCCGCGATGGTTGGGGCAGCATCTAGAAATGAAGTTGATTTCATTCGCTATAAACTTGAATTGATTGACAATACAAAATCTTGACCGTTAAACATAAAAATGTGTTTCTTGTCTTCTTAACGAGTCGAATTGAAACGTGAAGAAAACAAGAGAAATCAATACTCGGCTTATTTATCTCTACGATCCTACTGTGACTTGCGGCCAACGATAACGAGACTAGGCGTCTGGGATGGGGGGCACGAGAAGTCCATTTCGAAATAGATCGGTGACCATGTTACATATTTTAAGAGAACACGTTACATTGGGAAAACACACACGAAAATCGAACCAGACTTGCTCACTGATTGTCGACTTTTGCCTCATCGTCGATCTATCCCACAACTCAAAAAAGATAAATCGATGACGTAAGGCGCATAGCACGATGATTGGCATTTTTTTGTTTCCTTTCGGTTGGAAAGGTATGTTGTTTTCAGATGGCTTGTATAAGATCGAATAGTATCAGTGGGTTCCACTTTGGGATAATGGAAAACACACGAGGGCCAGGTAAAGAGAGTGGGGGGGGGGAGGGAACCTAAAAGGAAGGGGTGCACAATCGGCGCATCAGTTGACTGTGGACACTGACTCGATCTAGTTCACTAGTTCTCAGCTTTTGTCTAGTGATTCCATTACTCGTATAACATTCAATTGTGCTAATTTTAAAAAACAGATAAAGAAAAAGAAAAGAAATAGCCAAGTGTGTTCAGTTGGATAAAGATGTTTAACCGGAACAAAAGTTACAAGCTCGAATCGATTTACGATCCGAAAAATGCCATTACGCAGAACTCGACCAAAGTTCAAAACGAAAACGGGTACGTATTTTTTTAATGCAACTTAATTAAAAAAAAAAAAAAAAAAAGTCTTCACGATAACTCAATTGGGACTTACCCGACAGCGATGAAAAATCGCCGGAGGCATTCACCGGTAGCGACGGTGTCATCGACTACGCCAAAATGACGGAACGACCGGCTATCCGTCGGCGTCGTTTCTTCAGTTTGGGCGTCGTCATATCCAACCAATACTGGATAGAGAGATAAGTGCAGTCACACAAGACTTAGGGAGTCGCTAGGTGGAGAAGGGGTAGCTCGTTGGTTGCTGGTCAATCTTCCGCCTACAGAAAGGTGGGGTAGGCAGCCATGACCCTCTTCGAAACTTGGGTACCATAGGTCTTGAGGATATCATGAGGATATCTTAGCAAAGAGGAAGTCCGCTTTTTTTTTTGTTTTTTATACAAAAGAAACTGATTTTGTTCTAGCCATAAATTCAACCCTAAATATATATTTATATCGGCTTATTTATCATTTTTTATATAGAGTAATAAATCTATTTTTATTTTTTATAGACTTTTTTCGCAAAGGGGCATTTCGTTTTATTTTGCGTTAACTAATGGGGAAGACGTTACAAACGACACTCAAATAGCATTGATCATTGCTTTCAATCCATTCCAGGTTTCGGTGGCCGTTGGAACAATTTGATCGGGCGGTAATTGGAAACCATAAGTACCCGAGTCTCGAAGTTCTATAGTGTATGAATAAACAACCCCTTCGTTCTCGTAGTAATGATCCGTGGTGTCACCAGATGCCACTGTAACTCACGATGTCTGTAACATGAAGGTAACAAAGCTCTTAATTTTCCCGCTGGACGATGATGAAAACGTAAGGAGAACGTAATAAACTTACAAATGGTAACAGCGGTATTTCCGTAGGTATAGGGTGTCCCGTACGTGGATGTTAACGCATTCACAGCGATTTCCATGGCACGGAACTGAATAAAAATAAATAAATTGTATTTACAAGAACACTTGGTCTCATCATTTGTTTCTTATACCATCTCAGGATATTCCGCAGGTAAATCGGTGGTGTAGCCGTAAGGTGAAAGAAACATTTGTGAATAAGAATGCATATGAGAGATAGTTGTTTTAACTCTGCCACGATCAGCGGCAATCAAGTCCTAATGTTCAACAAAGAAACAGTGTTATCCATCTAATTGATTTTTAGCACCAATAAGACAAGTTTTACTCTAAATGCGCTGGCTTCGCGCTCGGAGAATGCGGCAATTCCATGATAAGCTATACAGAGTGACATATAGAAAAATTATATTTGTATCAATTGATATAATAGATTCAGTGAAAATTATACTTCCTGAACAGGGATCGCTGGAGGAACCAGATCCGGCAAAACCGATCGGAAAATTGCGGTTAGCATCGACACCGACGCACGTCGATTCATTGTTAACAAGACGATTCTTCCTCCAATTGCGATCCTTATAGAAATTAAACAGTTTCTTGTCAATTGTTGAATACGCGATTTATGACTCCAACTTATACAGTATTCCAAGTATAGGCGTATCCATCTGGATTGGCAATAGGAACAAATTTCCAATCGTACTGGTCAACGAGCGAAGTAATCTCCGGATAGGAACCATATCCAGTTGTTATCTTTGATTATACAGGACCACTATTATAGTTGAGAAGCCAAACACAATTTTTACGAGCTTTTCTTTTATATACCTGGTCGATGATCCACACGCAAGTAGCCGCTGTAATCCACTCTCTAGCATGGATATTGCAATCGAAAAAGTGGACCGGTTTGTTTGCTGAAAGACCACTGCTAATAATCGCTTGGACGATTTGTACTTTGCTTTGGGGTTGTAGTTAGGTAGTTTAACGTAGGCACAAGATGGGCATTTGGGCGGGCAAATTTCACCGAAAAGACGATTGCAAGTATGTACGCAACGAAACGTTTTCTTGCACGGTTTGTCACACAAAAAAACACACACAAAAAAAAAAAAACTATTGTGACATCTAAAAATCTTGCATCTGACATTGCGAAGTGGCAAACCGTGAAGGGCCCATCAACATAGGGATTTTCAGAGGTATTTTAAGTTAATGTTGACTTTTCCTGACAAACTATTAACTATACCGTTTCACCTATTAAAATGTGTCGAATTGCAAGGTACTAATTACTACGAAATTCATATCGATCCTTGGAGCTTCGGTCAAAACGGGAGATCTGGTAAAAGCTGAACTGCTTGTTTAAGGTATAAAGTCAGTGACCCAAACACGTTTTTCACTGATGCCGCATAATATAGTGCAATAAACAGTTTCCCGAAACTGTTCAGTTAAAATAAAAAAAGTAGCCGTTGAGAGACTAAAGAAATGGAAGACGGAGTATTAATTACTCGTTGAAAAACAAAATTACGCAAGAGCTGTTTTTCACTATCTTTTAATTCCAGCACATTTGCTATTTCAAACGAAGGCTTTCTAACAGAACAGTTTTGGACGCTACACTTTTTATTGCGATTCCGAGTTATTTATTATGAACATCAATTTTGATTAGTGATCGGACACTTTCTTAAGTGCACATCCCTCTGTTCCCATACAATGTCCAGCATGAATTCGCATCATGTTGCATCTTCACATTATTCCGGATTCACCTTTATCGCTTCAAAATACTCTCAACAACTAATCAAGGCCCAACACCCAAAGTCGACGAAAAAGCTCAATTTCACCAAGAACCACATTGAATATGTGCTTCAAAGAAACAAGTTTGCTAGATAGTCTCCGCTTTATATTTACACGTTTTTACACCAAGAGCCAAGAGGCGTAAGGCCTGAAATACATGGCTTTAAATTATTTATGCAATTGATATTTCATTAATTTAGTAGATCTTGTAGCCTTTGCCGTTGAAAGGGATGTGGACGGGGGCAACTGGGAGTTCGTATTCATGCACGGGAGCAACTGGGAGCTCGTATTCGTGGACGGGAGCGACGGGCAAGTGGTCACCTTTGGGCTGGAATCCAGCTTCATCAGCGGCCCAAGTCAAAGTGAATTTCTGGCCTTCAGGAGAAACCCAGTAAGAGGATCCTTTGTTGGTGTTGCCTAAGACTTCACCGTACGATTCTTTTCCGTAAGAATCGTAGGTGACTCCTTGCATCTTTTTCTGGACCTGGGACTCTTCACGGGTAGTGTAGTCAGACTGGGCATAGCTGTGAATTAAAAGATTTAATTTTTTCGGTTATGATAACCTTTTATACTCATCTTAAGTAGTATAAAGAATGAAATTCAATTACCTCCATTGGGTGTTGCCATCGAGGTTGCGCTCATCAGATTGACTGGTGATGGTAATGTCAGCGTATTTGTTATCCTTGTTGTAGGCTGGTGCGGGGTAGGCTGGTGCGGGGTAGGCTGGTGCGGGGTAGGCTGGTGCGGGGTAGGCTGGTGCGGGGTAGCTAGTAGTAGGGTACTTTGGTGCCGGGTAGTTTGGGGCAGGGGAGCTGGGAGCCTTGTATTCCGGCTTGTAGCTGGATGGTACGGCGGCAGCAACAGCCAAGAATGCGGCGACGAAGAACTATCGGAAAATATCGTCATTAGTTTAAAGTCCAAAGTTTTGTCTGTCTCCAGGTTAGGAAGAATTAGTGACAAAATGCCTTACCAGCTTCATGTTGTACTTAGGTTAGTTTGGTAAACAACTGATGCTTTTGGTTCCTTATTGCTGGGCTTATATAGTCAGGTGAATGGTAAGTAACATGCAGTCGGGCATTCAGTTGACCTAGTTGTTTTAGCTGCTAGCTTTCGTTCAAGCAGTACAGGTTCGGGCGTTGTGCAAAAAAATTCTGCGCTCTCACTTTTCACACTAGCTTTTTACAACACTTTTGTCTTACTTTGCGATAGACTCTTCTGCCACACTGTCAACATTTTCCCATTTCAAAAGCCCGCATTCAGCCCAAGCTACTAAAAATTGTCTATGCACTGCATAAAAGCATTGAATTTGTTAGAACTGGGTATGTTGACTTCCTCCTACCCCTTCCATTCCATTCCTATTCCAATGTAAACGTCTTTGCGGAAACTACTAGAATCGACTAGAATGGATGTTAATTGCTCAATTAACAGCTGAAGAATAAGCAAGAGCATGTAGACGTTGATTCTTATGATTCCTGTTTGCCGCATGCAATCCCTGCATTGCAAGACCCATGGCCTGGAATGCATAATTAACCACCAAAAGACGGTGATCATCGCTTCTAAAAGTAGGTCAATAAATGAAATAGAAGCGACACACTCTTTTTTGCCGGCTACATAAACTCGTTTGAAGGTGATTCAAGACATCAGTTGTTCAATTCATCAAAAGTACGCAACACGAAACTAACAAATGGAATTTCTTTTGATTTTATTGGTTTACATTTTCATCGCTTATTGAAAAGTTTCAATTTCTTTTCGTAGTTTGTCATCGGCACTTTCTTGGCAGTTGCTGCCGCTGCGCCTTCCAGCAACAAGCCGGAATACAAAGCTCCTAGCTATACTACCCCAAACTTCCCTGCACCAAAGTACCCTACTACTAGCTAACCTGCACCAGCTTACTCTACTCCCAGCTACAACAAGGATAACAAATACGCTGATATCACCATCACCAGCCAATCTGACGAACGCATCCTCGATGGCAGCAGCCAATGGAGGTAATAAATAATTAATCTGAGGATTTCCGTTATCTGATAAAAAAAAACAACCAAGACCAAGACCAGGACCAAGACTGCTATGCCATAAAAACGAAAAGTTAGTCGATTATTTTTTTTTTTACACTGGCCTTCACCTGCCATTCAAACTGGCTTACGAGCAAACGACGAACCTTTTAAGAATCCATTAGGGGTTGAAAGATTCCCATGGGGTCAGTTCGATTAACACCTGAATTATATTACGAGAATACAACAGCATATACCATAGACAGTGACAGAATCCATTCGCGCAGCATTCTTTTTCTCTGTTTTGTCACTCATCGAAAACAATAAAGCGAAGAGGGCAGTATGGGTTTCGCTGATGCATCAACCTACCTGCTAATCACTTTTACTCTCAATAAATTGCCAACATGAGATTCCGCAGGAATTAAAAGGTTTAATTCAACGTGCTACTCACGTGCCACCTAGTGCCAACCGAAGATAACTTTCCCGGTCTTACGGCGGGACTGATACACGTTCCATTCACGATCCGTGATTAACAATAGACCATACGATTTTTCTATTGTAGCGTTTTTCATATGTAAGTATCTCTCTAGCATAAACAAGATTCTATTCAATAGATAATAAAAGAAGTGACGAATAAAGTTCATTTTTTATTACTGTCAATTCAGTTTATTCTCTTTGCGAAATTTAACAAGAAACGTCAACTTGTGCCATAAAGAGCTGCAGCGTTTTGCAAGTCTCTTTGGTGCAGTATAAAAGACTTGATAAAACATTTTACATTTGGTAACGGTGTTGGTTCGCTATAGCACCGTTACCATGCGTGATACCATATGCGTTACTAATGAGTGCTTATCTAATGCTAATTGCAGGTCTGGGAATGGCTGAAAAGAGTGACGCAAAAGTCAGGACAGTTTGAAAAATGATTGGAATAATGACCACACTGGCTGGATACATGGAAAGGAAAGGCTATAAACTCCAAATGGAGGAAATTAGGTGTCCACATGAATTATAAACGGTGGATTAATTGGACGACCAAACCCACTCTTTTTCACGTTCTCTGCAGTTAACCATCACAAAATTGTTTTTATTCTGTTTTATATAAATCAGGCAGAAATGTAAATAAATTCTCGTCGTGACCCTCGAACTGCTCGCAGTTTTGGTGATGATGCAGCTTTAAGAAGTCGGAATGAGCTGCCGCGAGTTCATCTAATGTCCGTTAGGGTAGACTATTAAATTTAGCTGTTGATTTATCCAAACGCAGGGGGGGTGGGGGGAATAAGCAGCAATAATTGGGAAGGGGCAATCAAGTAAACTAATCTTAAGGGCCGTATTCAAAATAAGCCCATAACCATCCCCAAAAATAATCGCTGACGTGGACGTTGGAATGTCTCCCAATTCATCAAAGCCGAATTGTTTGCCATTAATTTCAGAGGTGATGGGAGATGCTATTGTAGTAGCGACGAACAGGAAGAGAAGGACCTGTTGAAGATGTTAATAAGAATATTCAACCAACTCATTGTTATACGTACATCACTTGTTAAATTGCATTTAATTACAAAGTACTTTCAGTAAAATTCATGTTAATATTTGGAACTCCGCTTGGGCTGCGGCGATCCGATAAATTTTTTTATCTTGATCGGGAAGTCTGGGATGCGGAGATCGGACCGAGTTGAACGCGTTTTTACACAGAGGGCATAAAGACAATGACCTAAACAAACAAGTTTTAAAAATTACCAAACCTGCGCTGTTAGCTCCTCCGAATCCTATGCCGTTACGAGAAATAATACAACATTTGTTTCTTACAATGGAGACACAAAGTCATTTATGTTATTTCATCCCACCATGACTACATCTAAAATCATAGATGTAAACCGTCAAAAAATCGTGAGTACCTCTAGAGCCAGAAAAGTTAGTAGACCTAGTCGACAGAGTTGTAAGAGACTCAATATTTTCCACATATCATATGAGCAAAAAGGTTTATTAAAAATGCATGTCTCGAAGATTGAAAAAATAAAGCAAAGAAAAACCATCTTGAAATTTGGGGGTGTGGACGACCAACAGTCCAGATCCAGCCAGTGCTGACCTCAGCACACAAAATAAGGCAAACACCACTGCATTGAAGGAGGTCGTAACGGAGGCCAGCGGCATTTCTGAAGCAAAGAAGATTAACCCGATCTGCAGCACGGACGTTATACAAAAGAACGCAGATATCACCAAGAAGAAAGGTGGATTCAGATTTAAACGATGGCTGCAGAAGGTTGCCTTTCGAATGCGTAAAGTAGAAACAGCGGTGTAACAACCAGCACGGTTTTTTCACTGAATAATTTTGTCTCGTCCCTGGCTCATGCTATCCTGGCTGCATTCTTGTTTCAAATTTCAGAAATAATTAAATTTACTCCTTTCAGACGATTACCCGTGGTCCGAAGAAGCAAGGCATCCAAAGCAATGCTCTCTCTTGAACTAGTGATCTCTGTAATCCTGGCAGTGTCGCGACTCTCTACATTTTGACCGTTATGGGGGACACATTGAGGCGATTCGAGTATCAAGCTGCACAAGATGCAGTTTCGGTGACTCCATCGTCTCGTTAATGTTGGAGAGAGTCGTTGCAGAGTTTGTTTTGTCTTCGGAAGAACGCGGGTAGTTAGTCGAACGTGGTTCAATTGGTTCATTTTGTTTAGGACTGAAAGAGAGTCAAGAATGGGGGCATGGAGGCATTAGCTTGAAAAAATCATTCTGTTCAATAAATATCTATCAAAAAATTAATGTATGGCCAAGTAAATTATTTAAATTGGGTAGCATCATCAAGTAGAATCAATTTTTAGATAGAAAAACGGGTCGTTAAAATTCCAAGTTCTACACAGTCTGTTCTAATAAATTGACACAGTGAAAGTTGGTTTCAGGGATTGTTCCGAGCCAAGCTGATGCAAATTGATGCCTGTAGTTGAACAATGTAAGTGTAAAAAATAACGTCATCAAATTTCAATTACTAAAGTTTATTGGGTGATTAAAGGCAACGATCGATTAGAACAGCGAAGGGTATAACGAGATGCACTGACGGATGCGGTGACTCGCAAAAGGGGGAACTGACACTTTCTTAGTAGAAAAACAATGGAAGAACGCTAGATTGTGGAACAGATTTGTAAAAGGGTAAAGACAAAGTGACCTCTACGTTACCAACGGCTCACATACGAATGAAAATATCGCGTTTTTAAAGCCGAGTTACTCTTCATGGAACAGCTATAGTACACGAATAAATGTGGTGCGTGCCAATTATTTGAACGAACACTGTAGCAATAGACTTTAAAGTGTTCGGTCTTCATTGTGCAATATGCTGAGTCCTGGCCGTGTAATCGGACATGGGTAACGTATTTGTTAGATGTGATGTGTAGTTGAAAATGATTGAATGGACTATGTTCTTAACCTATCTGAATGGAAAACATACGGTGAACAGATCCTTATTTCACGTTTCCTATTTAAACTTGACCAGTCACGTGTTTCTAACTCCGGACTAGCAACGTAGCTCTCACTATGCGACCAACGAATGCGATGTGACTAGAAGTTGTTTAACGGCATCATTTATTAGACAACTGAACTAGTACCAGATTCCAATCTGAAGTGATACAATTCAGAATATAAATAAAGCTGAAACGAAATTGTGATGATCAATAACGTCAACCAGTAGAACTTTACATTAAAAAGTGGAACATTGTTTTTGTTTTAGCAAGCTGATTAAAATCAAAGGGCTATCGATAGTACTTTGGGGCTTCAGTTTTGTAGCTGGGAGCTTAATTATTGAGTTTGAAACTACGATATTTACCCATGACTGTAAGATTATGTGGACTGGATAGTGAACGGCTGTGTGAGTGTGACACTCTCCTTCCTACCGTTGCCGATCGATGAGTCCACTCGACTGGTTCCAATTTTGATTTGTCTTCATTTTATAAGAATTTGTGTCCCCCTAATGCTCGCCACTAGCCTATGACGTTGAAAATTACAAGGGCTATATTATTCTTACCCCACCTTAAGTGACGTTTTCACATTTCCTTGTGATTCTCTTCCCTTTTGGCGTTTGGCAATTGCGATTTAAAGGCACGTAACCAGAGAAAAACAGACTATTCTCAACTGATCGCACATGCGCTTTTTTGCTTTGAATTTTCACCAGTTTGAAGGAAAAAAGTGAATATGTACTTTAATGAGTTAATGAATTAACGTGATACGTGACGTCAAGATTGGAATTAACATTGACTATAAATGCTAGAATTTGGTAGTGACGATCCTAGATTGTTTTATTTCCGACAACTGGAATAATTTTATTTCCGACAACTGGAATAACACTTAAACAATGCGTGAGCCAATTAGTGCCAACATCGGCCGCAAGGCGATATGGAGGATTCTTGCATGTCGTTAACGGTCTTGATGCGTGATGCCACACCCTAATTCGTGAGTGCTTGAAAGTAATACGAAATTTTAAACATTTAATTAAGTTATTTGTTTTATAGTCAAGTCAAATGATATTCATCACTGTTTTCCCAATAATGTTCATTTAAGACATTGTGTAATATTTTCTCAGAATTTAAATGGGAGTTAGTTTTATGTCGGAAATTGCCCGATTTTTTTATCAACGTAGTTTGGTGCCTAAATTCACGGTATATAAGAGTTGACTGCATTTCTATGTGTAGCGGCACTTGAAATGACTGGGTATGGTACCCTCCCAATGTTGGGATTGCTAGTAACCAAGAGTCTGTAAGTTCAACTCGAAACGTCAAGCGTTGGTATGGGATTGGCCCACCATTCCAATGCAAGGCGGAATAGCTGAATGCAAGGCTGAATAGAGAGGTAAGAGCTATCAGCTGATGTCATGATAGATCGGATCAAAAGCTGTACTATACGATTCGGTCCATCGTGACAGGTCTGAAGGATACTAGCATGTCATTCAAGAGCTTAGCGCAACATTTTTTTTTTTTTTCAGCAACTATTATTCAAACCGGCAAACCAAAACTTCTAACATCTAGTCCGAATATTTGAGCATTTCCTTTTAAGGGAATTTCAGGTTGGAATTAGGAAATTAACATTAGTGGTGGAAATGCAAACTAAAAAATTGTACGCCACGCAATTAAACACTGTAAAGATAAGTGGATTTCAACCTTGCCCAATTCTATGTTAATTAGCTAATGCTATGAATTAAAGCAATGTTCTATGCTACGCAACTAAATAGCTATATAAATTATACCAGACTGATGAATACCAATGATGTAATTCTCACTAATGTTCTAGTGCATAAATGCGTTCAGAAATTTCAATGTTGTAGAGAAACAAATAGTTTTCATTAGCTTTATTTGATACAGAATAAAAACACATTCTATTTTTCACGTTCACGTTCACTCCTATTTAATTGTGTCTTGAGTGTGGTCTTACATTGCACAACTTCTCCATTTTTAATAGTAAAAGTTCACAGTTTATTTTGTTATGGATATCACCAGTTCTGTTTCTGATCAAAGGCAGGTCCTTCTCTGGTGTTAAGTTCAAGTGAATCTGTAGAAATAATAATTCAGGAATGGCATGCTGTCCCACAACCAAATTTTTACCTCAAAGAACTCAAGACATGATTTTGGTTTTGTCTTCATAAGTTTCCCTGCATTATTTCAATAGCCACAGTTTCGAACAAAAAGTTATATTTTCCCCCTGAAATAGAAATTTGGCAATTTTTGGAAATGGAAACCAATACTTTCTGGAAATGAGTTAAATTTTAGGTGTGCACACTTATCCTGTCAGAACTGCATTGCACAACTCTTACCGATGCCGAAGAAATGGTGTACAATACCTTTGAGCAGCATAGTATTTAATGGCAGGGAAGTTTGGGGTAGTATAGCTAGGAGCTTTGTATTCCGGCTTGTTGCTGGAAGGCGCAGCGGCAGCAACAGCCAAGAAAGTGCCGATGACAAACTACGAAAAGAAATTGAAACTTTTCAATAAGCGATGAAAATGTAAACCAATAAAATCAAAAGAAATTCCATTTGTTAGTTTCGTGTTGCGTACTTTTGATGAATTGAACAACTGATGTCTTGAATCACCTTCAAACGAGTTTATGTAGCCGGCAAAAAAGAGTGTGTCGCTTCTATTTCATTTATTGACCTACTTTTAGAAGCGATGATCACCGTCTTTTGGTGGTTAATTATGCATTCCAGGCCATGGGTCTTGCAATGCAGGGATTGCATGCGGCAAATAGGAATCATAAGAATCAACGTCTACATGCTCTTGCTTATTCTTCAGCTGTTAATTGAGCAATTAACATCCATTCTAGTCGATTCTAGTAGTTTCCGCAAAGACGTTTACATTGGAATAGGAATGAAATGGAAGGGGTAGGAGGAAGTCAACATACCCAGTTCTAACAAATTCAATGCTTTTATGCAGTGCATAGACAATTTTTAGTAGCTTGGGCTGAATGCGGGCTTTTGAAATGGAAAAATGTTGACAGTGTGGCAGAAGAGTCTATCGCAAAGTAAGACAAAAGTGTTGTAAAAAGCTAGTGTGAAAAGTGAGAGCGCAGAATTTTTTTGCACAACGCCCGAACCTGTACTGCTTGAACGAAAGCTAGCAGCTAAAACAACTAGGTCAACTGAATGCCCGACTGCATGTTACTTACCATTCACCTGACTATATAAGCCCAGCAATAAGGAACCAAAAGCATCAGTTGTTTACCAAACTAACCTAAGTACAACATGAAGCTGGTAAGGCATTTTGTCACTAATTCTTCCTAACCTGGAGACAGACAAAACTTTGGACTTTAAACTAATGACGATATTTTCCGATAGTTCTTCGTCGCCGCATTCTTGGCTGTTGCTGCCGCCGTACCATCCAGCTACAAGCCGGAATACAAGGCTCCCAGCTCCCCCTGCCCCAAACTACCCGGCACCAAAGTACCCTACTACTAGCTACCCCGCACCAGCCTACCCCGCACCAGCCTACCCCGCACCAGCCTACCCCGCACCAGCCTACAACAAGGATAACAAATACGCTGACATTACCATCACCAGTCAATCTGATGAGCGCAACCTCGATGGCAGCACCCAATGGAGGTAATTGAATTTCATTCTTTATACTACTTAAGATGAGTATAAAAGGTTATCATAACCGAAAAAATTAAATCTTTTAATTCACAGCTATGCCCAGTCTGACTACACTACCCGTGAAGAGTCCCAGGTCCAGAAAAAGATGCAAGGAGTCACCTACGATTCTTACGGAAAAGAATCGTACGGTGAAGTCTTAGGCAACACCAACAAAGGATCCTCTTACTGGGTTTCTCCTGAAGGCCAGAAATTCACTTTGACTTGGGCCGCTGATGAAGCTGGATTCCAGCCCAAAGGTGACCACTTGCCCGTCGCTCCCGTCCACGAATACGAGCTCCCAGTTGCTCCCGTGCATGAATACGAACTCCCAGTTGCCCCCGTCCACATCCCTTTCAACGGCAAAGGCTACAAGATCTACTAAATTAATGAAATATCAATTGCATAAATAATTTAAAGCCATGTATTTCAGGCCTTACGCCTCTTGGCTCTTGGTGTAAAAACGTGTAAATATAAAGCGGAGACTATCTAGCAAACTTGTTTCTTTGAAGCACATATTCAATGTGGTTCTTGGTGAAATTGAGCTTTTTCGTCGACTTTGGGTGTTGGGCCTTGATTAGTTGTTGAGAGTATTTTGAAGCGATAAAGGTGAATCCGGAATAATGTGAAGATGCAACATGATGCGAATTCATGCTGGACATTGTATGGGAACAGAGGGATGTGCACTTAAGAAAGTGTCCGATCACTAATCAAAATTGATGTTCATAATAAATCGCTCGGAATCGCAATAAAAAGTGTAGCGTCCAAAACTGTTCTGTTAGAAAGCCTTCGTTTGAAATAGCAAATGTGCTGGAATTAAAAGATAGTGAAAAACAGCTCTTGCGTAATTTTGTTTTTCAACGAGTAATTAATACTCCGTCTTCCATTTCTTTAGTCTCTCAACGGCTACTTTTTTTATTTTAACTGAACAGTTTCGGGAAACTGTTTATTGCACTATATTATGCGGCATCAGTGAAAAACGTGTTTGGGTCACTGACTTTATACCTTAAACAAGCAGTTCAGCTTTTACCAGATCTCCCGTTTTGACCGAAGCTCCAAGGATCGATATGAATTTCGTAGTAATTAGTACCTTGCAATTCGACACATTTTAATAGGTGAAACGGTATAGTTAATAGTTTGTCAGGAAAAGTCAACATTAACTTAAAATACCTCTGAAAATCCCTATGTTGATGGGCCCTTCACGGTTTGCCACTTCGCAATGTCAGATGCAAGATTTTTAGATGTCACAATAATTTTTTTTTTTTTGTGTGTGTTTTTTTCGTGTGACAAACCGTGCAAGAAAACGTTTCGTTGCGTACATACTTGCAATCGTCTTTTCGGTGAAATTTGCCCGCCCAAATGCCCATCTTGTGCCTACGTTAAACTACCTAACTACAACCCCAAAGCAAAGTACAAATCATCCAAGCGATTATTAGCAGTGGTCTTTCAGCAAACAAACCGGTCCATTTTTTCGATTGCAATATCCATGTTAGAGAGTGGATTACAGCGGCTACTTGCGTGTGTATCATCGACCATGTATATAAAAGAAAAGCTCGTAAAAATTGTGTTTGGCTTCTCAACTATAATAGTGGTCCTGTATAATCAAAGATAACAACTGGATATGGTTCCTATCCGGAGATTACTTCGCTCGTTGACCAGTACGATTGGAAATTTGTTCCTATTGCCAATCCAGATGGATACGCCTATACTTGGAATACTGTATAAGCTGGAGTCATAAATCGCGTATTCAACAATTGACAAGAAACTGTTTAATTTCTATAAGGATCGCAATTGGAGGAAGAATCGTCTTGTTAACAATGAATCGACGTGCGTCGGTGTCGATGCTAACCGCAATTTTCCGATCGGTTTTGCTGGATCTGGTTCCTCCAGCGATCCCTGTTCAGGAAGTATAATTTTCACTGAATCTATTATATCAATTGATACAAATATAATTTTTCTATATGTCACTCTGTATAGCTTATCATGGAATTGCCGCATTCTCCGAGCGCGAGGCCAGCGCATTTAGAGTAAAACTTGTCTTATTGGTGCTAAAAATCAATTAGATAGATAACACTGTTTCTTTGTTGAACATTAGGACTTGATTGCCGCTGATCGTGGCAGAGTTAAAACAACTATCTCTCATATGCATTCTTATTCACAAATGTTTCTTTCACCTTACGGCTACACCACCGATTTACCTGCGGAATATCCTGAGATGGTATAAGAAACAAATGATGAGACCAAGTGTTCTTGTAAATACAATTTATTTATTTTTATTCAGTTCCGTGCCATGGAAATCGCTGTGAATGCGTTAACATCCACGTACGGGACACCCTATACCTACGGAAATACCGCTGTTACCATTTGTAAGTTTATTACGTTCTCCTTACGTTTTCATCATCGTCCAGCGTGAAAATTAAGAGCTTTGTTACCTCGATGTTACAGACATCGTGAGTTACAGTGGCATCTGGTGACACCACGGATCATTACTACGAGAACGAAGGGGTTGTTTATTCATACACTATAGAACTTCGAGACTCGGGTACTTATGGTTTCCAATTACCGCCCGATCAAATTGTTCCAACGGCCACCGAAACCTGGAATGGATTGAAAGCAATGATCAATGCTATTTGAGTGTCGTTTGTAACGTCTTCCCCATTAGTTAACGCAAAATAAAACGAAATGCCCCTTTGCGAAAAAAGTCTATAAAAAATAAAAATAGATTTATTACTCTATATAAAAAATGATAAATAAGCCGATATAAATATATATTTAGGGTTGAATTGATGGCTAGAACAAAATCAGTTTCTTTTGTATAAAAAACAAAAAAAAAAGCGGACTTCCTCTTTGCTAAGATATCCTCATGATATCCTCAAGACCTATGGTACCCAAGTTTCGAGGAGGGTCATGGCTGCCTACCCCACCTTTCTGTAGGCGGAAGATTGACCAGCAACCAACGAGCTACCCCTTCTCCACCTAGCGACTCCCTAAGTCTTGTGTGACTGCACTTATTTCTCTATCCAGTATTGGTTGGATATATATACAGGTACCGGCCGATACCTGTACTGGCCATACCAACTATACCTATAGAGTGGTAACATACTGCCTAGCAAGCCCATTTCTGGGAGTCGCAAACAACTCTTATATACCGTGAAATATGGGCCCGAAACATGGTTGGTAAACGCCGTGATGCACTTTCCGTGAAAAATCTTTTTTCAAATTAATTCTGAAAATAAACTTTCAAATGTTATAAATGAACTTTAAAGGAAAAAGTGTAAAGAAAATTATTTTATATCACAGTTAGACAAAAATTAACGGGAAATTCAAAATAAAACGGCATATTATGCAGAAAATCTCACAAGGTATATGCTATATAGCATGCAAGTGTAACTGCCCTTCCTGCCGCTAGGGTATAGGCAGAATGATCTGGTACTGCACCGCTAATATAAGATTTCTTTTGATTAGTTTTACATCCTGACGGTGCGTTAAATTGTTCTTCGCATATCCGATGGAGCAGACATTAAAGCCTATTAGTGGCTTCTATAGTAACAAGGCGAAAGTTGACTGTTATATGATTCTTCACGGTTATCACACTCTTAGTACTGCAGTTGTCCATTGAATACACATAAAGAAAACTATTGCGGCCAGGAAAGTAGATAAGAGAGAGGTGACAATCTGAAGTTTGTTTTCGTTCGTGTATAGTTTTACAATGATAACAGTGGGTTCGTGTATACCCTTCAAGCCTGGTAAGCTTAGCTATCAACGGCAAACATCTCATCGTGACGTTCGTTGACGGTCAGCTTCGGTTATTGGGTTAGCAACGGAATTTGTTAGGAGTCAATAAGTCATTCAGTCTAGCTAGGAGTACGATTAAGTAAATTGAAATAGACAAAATCAGACGAGATGATAATGAAAGATTATCGAAAACGTAAGGCTGGTTACCATCACAACAGCATTTATTATTTTAAACCAGTTTTATATCTTTCTTTAGCTCGTAAACTAAAGTGAACTGGAGAAAAAATGAAGATTCCCTTCGCAGTTTTATGTAGTAGTTTGCTTTTATCAATTTCAGTGACAGCAAACGTCGATTACTCCGGGTATTTAAATTACATTTCCCAATGCATAACAAGCTCAGCTATTACCTGACACACACTGAGGTCTTAAAAGTTGTTAACCTGAAGCATTTCTCTATGGCAGGCATGTTGTGATCCGTGCGATTCCCGAGACGAAAGACCAACTGGAACTTTTGGATGATTGGTTCTCGCAAACGACCAGCTTCCTCGACTTCTGGTTCCCACCGAGTAAAATTAACAAGTTTGTCGACATTCGCGTCCATCCCGAATGGTACGTTTCATCTTCAATCAGGTTGTACATGTTATTTAATCTGTATACCGTTAACAGGTACAACCATGTGGTTGAAACCTTAACTCGTATGAACATTAATCATAAAATCCATATTGCTGATGTTGGTGAGTTGGTGCGACAGGAACAAGAGACCATCGCTCTCCGACGCGCACTTTACAGTGGAAAAGCAATTGATCTTGAAAATTATCACACGTACGAAGAGGTAAATCCATATTCCCATAAACAGTGTTCACCTGCAAGTTTTATTTTATATTATTGTTCAAAACAGGTGACGTTCTTACTTGGCTGACTTGGCTAATACAAACCCAATAGTGTCGACTAAGGTTGGAGGGACAACCGCAGAGGGTCGTGACATTGTTCAGTTAATCATCAGCACTCATCTTTCTGCCAATAAACGTGTTGAGTTCTTCGAATGCAATGTGCACGCAAGAGAGTGGATTACGGCCGCAACATGCATTTGGATTATTGACCGGGTAAAGAGACGTACTTTTTGCTTTCTTTTGACAACATTATAGTGTTTGTTATACATGATTAATTGTATACGCAGATCACTACTGGGTATGGTTCTGATCCCGAAATTGGCGCATTGCTCTCGACAAAGGAGCCTGCAGCGATGTCCACAGTGTAGTTTTTTCTCACACATGGAAGTACAGTCATTCCTGGACAGCTTTTTCCCACACTCGATTTTTACTCTGTGCCCGCATTTTGGGATCACCTTCTCCACCTCAATCCTAGAAAGGAAAGCCGTTTGAAGTGGATTAATAAAGGAAGATGAGCGAACTTGTCTTTACCGACAGAAGACACTGCTCAATTGTTTGTTGCTCTCTTTGGGCCCACATTTTAAGTGGTACATGTGGCCACAAGGCAATTCTTTTACCTCCTCGACAGTACAAGTCAATGCGAGTCTCTTCTTCAATGGGACACCACATTTCGTAGGAACAGTGTGTCAACATCCTAGTAGCTGCTTGATTCGAGTATTTTGAAAAAAAAACGCACTGTGGCTAACGTGAAAAGCGAAAGTAAATTTTTTATTCAATAACTGGACCATTTCCACCACCGATAATAAAAAAAGATATCGAAAATTCTAGATTTAATTTTAATTTTATATTTTATTTTATTCACTTATTTTTTTGCATTTTGCATTTTACATTGTGCGCATTTCATACTCTTGTCCGAAATATTTAATGCACGCAAGGACCAAGACTGCTATGCCATAAAAACGAAAAGTTAGTCGATTATTTTTTTTCTTACACTGGCCTTCACCTGCCATTCAAACTGGCTTACGAGCAAACGACGAACCTTTCAAGAATCCATTAGGGGTTGAAAGATTCCCATGGGGTCAGTTCGATTAACACCTGAATTATATTACGAGAATACAACAGCATATACCATAGACAGTGACAGAATCCATTCACGCAGCATTCTTTTTTCTCTGTTTGGTCACTCATCGAAAACAATAAAGCGAAGAGGGCAGTATGGGTTTCGCTGATGCATCAACCTACCTGCTAATCACTTTTACTCTCAATAAATTGCCAACGTGAGATTCCGCAGGAATTAAAAGGTTTAATTCAACGTGCTACTCACGTGCCACCTAGTGCCAACCGAAGATAACTTTCCCGGTCTTACGGCGGGACTGATACACGTTCCATTCACGATCCGTGATTAACAATAGACCATACGATTTTTCTATTGTAGCGTTTTTCATATGTAAGTATCTCTCTAGCATAAACAAGATTCTATTCAATAGATAATAAAAGAAGTGACGAATAAAGTTCATTTTTTATTACTGTCAATTCAGTTTATTCTCTTTGCGAAATTTAACAAGAAACGTCAACTTGTGCCATAAAGAGCTGCAGCGTTTTGCAAGTCTCTTTGGTGCAGTATAAAAGACTTGATAAAACATTTTATATTTGGTAACGGTGTTGGTTCGCTAAAGCACCGTTACTATGCGTGATACCATATGCGTTACTAATGAGTGCTTATCTAATGCTAATTGCAGGTCTGGGAATGGCTGAAAAGAGTGACGCAAAAGTCAGGACAGTTTGAAAAATGATTGGAATAATGACCACACTGGCTGGATACATGGGAGGGAAAGGCTAAATGGAGGAAATTAGGTGTCCACATGAATGGTGGATTGATTGGACGACCAAACCCACTCTTTTTTCACGTTCTCTGCAGTTAACCATCACAAAATTGTTTTTATTCTGTTTTATATAAATCAGGCAGAAATGTAAATAAATTCTCGTCGTGACCCTCGGACTGCTCGCAGTTTTGGTGATGATGCAGCTTTAAAAAGTCGGAATGAGCTGCCGCGAGTTCATCTAATGTCCGTTAGGGTAGACTATTAAATTTAGCTGTTGATTTATCCAAACGCAGGGGGGTGGGGGGGGGGGGAATAAGCAGCAATAATTGGGAAGGGGCAATCAAGTAAACTTATCTTAAGGGCCGTATTCAAAATAAGCCCATAACCATCCCCAAAAATAATCGCTGACGTGGACGTTGGAATGTCTCCCAATTCATCAAAGCCGAATTGTTTGCCATTAATTTCAGAGGTGATGGGAGATGCTATTGTAGTAGCGACGAACAGGAAGAGAAGGACCTGTTGAAGATGTTAATAAGAATAT
Source organism: Daphnia magna (assembly GCF_020631705.1). Classification (NCBI taxonomy): domain Eukaryota; kingdom Metazoa; phylum Arthropoda; class Branchiopoda; order Diplostraca; family Daphniidae; genus Daphnia; species Daphnia magna. Next base: position 909,188 of record NC_059186.1, on the reverse strand, counting down.
TCAACCAACTCATTGTTATACGTACATCACTTGTTAAATTGCATTTAATTACAAAGTACTTTCAGTAAAATTCATGTTAATATTTGGAACTCCGCTTGGGCTGCGGCGATCCGATAAATTTTTTTATCTTGATCGGGAAGTCTGGGATGCGGAGATCGGACCGAGTTGAACGCGTTTTTACACAGAGGGCATAAAGACAATGACCTAAACAAACAAGTTTTAAAAAATTACCAAACCTGCGCTGTTAGCTCCTCCGAATCCTATGCCGTTACGAGAAATAATACAACATTTGTTTCTTACAATGGAGACACAAAGTCATTTATGTTATTTCATCCCACCATGACTACATCTAAAATCATAGATGTAAACCGTCAAAAAATCGTGAGTACCTCTAGAGCCAGAAAAGTTAGTAGACCTAGTCGACAGAGTTGTAAGAGACTCAATATTTTCCACATATCATATGAGCAAAAAGGTTTATTAAAAATGCATGTCTCGAAGATTGAAAAAATAAAGCAAAGAAAAACAATCTTGAAATTTGGGGGTGTGGACGACCAACAGTCCAGATCCAGCCAGTGTGAATTTGACCCACTTTAACTAGGCTACTGCACGTAGTAGTGGTCTCAGATATGATAGATAAACATCAGAACGATTGAACCTTTCGGCGAACCGAAACAGATCCGATTAAAAGCAAGCGGCCGCGAGGGAAACGAAATAACATAGAACGTACGTTTGATGTGAGCCAACGATCATCTGAAGAAATTGCTGAATTAGAAGCAAAGTTACGCGACATAGACAATGAAAACGTGAACTTGACTTCCACGATAGCGACAATGCAGCAGGCGGAAAAGGAGTCTCAAAGAACTTTGAAGATGGTGGAATATCAGCTATATCGGAATGTGATGTTGCAATATTGACTAACAACGCGACAGAACGAGGTTCTGATGGCTTCTCCCAAGCCAGTACAAGCGGCTGAAGGGCAGGTGGCAGCGCTTCCTGAAGACCTCATCGCATTGGAGGAAGTTGTAACGGAGGCAGGCGGCACCATTCAAGCAGAGAAGATCGACGAGAAGGGCAGTGCTGACCTCAGCACACAAAATAAGGCAAACACCACTGCATTGAAGGAGGTCGTAACGGAGGCCAGCGGCATTTCTGAAGCAAAGAAGATTAACCCGATCTGCAGCACGGACGTTATACAAAAGAACGCAGATATCACCAAGAAGAAAGGTGGATTCAGATTTAAACGATGGCTGCAGAAGGGTGCCTTTCGAATGCGTAAAGTAGAAACAGCGGTGTAACAACCAGCACGGTTTTTTCACTGAATAATTTTGTCTCGTCCCTGGCTCATGCTATCCTGGCTGCATTCTTGTTTCAAATTTCAGAAATAATTAAATTTACTCCTTTCAGACGATTACCCGTGGTCCGAAGAAGCAAGGCATCCAAAGCAATGCTCTCTCTTGAACTAGTGATCTCTGTAATCCTGGCAGTGTCGCGACTCTCTACATTTTGACCGTTATGGGGGACACATTGAGGCGATTCGAGTATCAAGCTGCACAAGATGCAGTTTCGGTGACTCCATCGTCTCGTTAATGTTGGAGAGAGTCGTTGCAGAGTTTGTTTTGTCTTCGGAAGAACGCGGGTAGTTAGTCGAACGTGGTTCAATTGGTTCATTTTGTTTAGGACTGAAAGAGAGACAAGAATGGGGGCATGGAGGCATTAGCTTGAAAAAATCATTCTGTTCAATAAATATCTATCAAAAAATTAATGTATGGCCAAGTAAATTATTTAAATTGGGTAGCATCATCAAGTAGAATCAATTTTTAGATAGAAAAACGGGTCGTTAAAATTCCAAGTTCTACACAGTCTGTTCTAATAAATTGACACAGTGAAAGTTGGTTTCAGGGATTGTTCCGAGCCAAGCTGATGCAAATTGATGCCTGTAGTTGAACAATGTAAGTGTAAAAAATAACGTCATCAAATTTCAATTACTAAAGTTTATTGGGTGATTAAAGGCAACGATCGATTAGAACAGCGAAGGGTATAACGAGATGCACTGACGGATGCGGTGACTCGCAAAAGGGGGAACTGACACTTTCTTAGTAGAAAAACAATGGAAGAACGCTAGATTGTGGAACAGATTTGTAAAAGGGTAAAGACAAAGTGACCTCTACGTTACCAACGGCTCACATACGAATGAAAATATCGCGTTTTTAAAGCCGAGTTACTCTTCATGGAACAGCTATAGTACACGAATAAATGTGGTGCGTGCCAATTATTTGAACGAACACTGTAGCAATAGACTTTAAAGTGTTCGGTCTTCATTGTGCAATATGCTGAGTCCTGGCCGTGTAATCGGACATGGGTAACGTATTTGTTAGATGTGATGTGTAGTTGAAAATGATTGAATGGACTATGTTCTTAACCTATCTGAATGGAAAACATACGGTGAACAGATCCTTATTTCACGTTTCCTATTTAAACTTGACCAGTCACGTGTTTCTAACTCCGGACTAGCAACGTAGCTCTCACTATGCGACCAACGAATGCGATGTGACTAGAAGTTGTTTAACGGCATCATTTATTAGACAACTGAACTAGTACCAGATTTGAAAATTACCAGAGGGATCGCTCAGCGATCCCGAACGGTAATTAGGATTATATATTGAAATAACGGATGAGACCCTAAGGGTGTAGACGAAGTATATTCTAGCTCTTTCAAAGTTTTCTTACCTCACCCCTGCAACGCCCCCTTTTCTTCAGACTTTTTTAGCGACTGAATTAAACATAGCAAACGGGGGAAACATGTTGCAGACAAGTGGGTGAGGGCACTCAATAGGAAAAATAACAATAATTTTCAATTTTCAGAACTTCAATGGTCCACAGAAGGACACGGGATACAAACAAACACAATTTATGACCGACTGGACCGAATATAAACAACTGAGGTTTGCCATATGCTGTTTTGGTTAAAAAACCCGGGCTTCTCGGGAAAAAACTCCAAAACACGGAAAATTTGCTTCGGTCGGTTCTCGTCGTAGGAATTGGGGGAGTAGAGGAGAGTGGGGGTAATTGAGACACAGGGTAATTGAAACAAAAATTGTTTCTCTCGCCGTATAAGAGGAATTTTCTTGAAAAAATTTGGGTTAATAGAATGAGAGGGTTTACAAGTTTAGAAAAATTTACGAGTTTTTGTATTCAAAACTTTTTAAGATATCTCGAAAAAACTGTTTTTTGTTCTCCGTCTGTTAAATTTGCGTTTTCAATTTTTTTGTTTTAACCCCTAAAACGCTACGCTTTAGTAATAAAATTAGTTTCAGATGATTTGCAATTCATTTTTCTACAATTTAATGTCATTTAATTTTTCCCTGCATTCTTAAATAATTTTAAATAATTAAATGTAACGATGACCCTATTGCAGGGCAATTGAAACACTTTGTTTATATTCCCTGTCTGCGAGTGGTTGCATTTTTTTTGCAAGTATTTGACGTAATTCATTTAAACAAATGTAAATCATCATGTTAACACAACTATAATACTTGTATTCGCTGTTTGGGATTTATTTAAAAAAGCATGTATCTTAATGGGTTTTTTTTAAATTTAATTATTTAAATATTTTAAACTAAATTACGATCTACTTTAAGCATATTTTAAAAATCTGTATATCGCATTGTACCTAATGGTAAAATTTGATCACACTATTAGTTGTGGCTGCTGAGATATCGTGATTTTCATTTTATGTGGGTATGAAGAAGCTTCCTTATGGGAAAACCCACGTTGCAATTGCGTCGACACACCGTTTCAATTGCCCTGCTGCCATGGCAATTGAAACACTCGAAGCGACCTCAGTTTTTTACAATTTACTTCTATTAAAATTAATCTTTTCTCATAAAAAAAAATATCGTTTAGAAGCTGAGATAATAGACTACAATTCTATATAATTTTTATATTAAACTTTTTAGTTTTTTTTTCAAGAAATACAAAAAACCAAAAAGTGTATCAATTACCCCCACTCTCCCCTACATTTACTCCTGGTTACTGCTCAGACCCCGTCTGAAAAAATTTGAGTGAAATAAATTGTAACATAAGAAATAACAAATAACGGGTGGGAAGGGTGGGATGAGACCCTTAGGGTCTCATCCGTTATTTCAATATATAATCCTAATTACCGTTCGGGATCGCTGAGCGATCCCTCTGGTAATTTTCAATTATATATCGAAAGTAACTACTTTCGACCCTAAGGGTGATTTCAAAGTAGTTCAATTTATTAGTATTAAACCTGATCATGCCGGAATACCGCCGGAACAATCGAAGGCGCAATCACTCTTTTGTAAAATCTACCGAAAGTAGATTCAGACTTCCAATGGCCGGCCTTCAAGATCTCATCAGTCGATATTCCCGACGCTGAAGCCTTCGAAGCAGCCGCTCCTCGTGTGGAATGTGCTTTAAAAATTGACGTGTCCACTCCGGATACATTGAGCGCGGAGCGTATCCATTTACTCATAGTGTTGGCTGTAACACCCGCATGGGGTGCAATGGTCGACACGAATAGCTGTTTAATGTTTGATTCCCTAATCGTAGACGTGCGATCAACGTAGGCTTTGAGAGCTTGAACCGGGCAGCAATTCGCATCCAATAGTTTAGGGATAATGACGGACTGCAATGGACCCCCGCGCTGTGATTTTCTTATTCTTAGCAGAGTGAATTTGACATCGTCTTCCGAAAATATAACCGACTGATAGTCGATGGCGGCCAGCTCCGAAACACGGAGAAGCGATGCCAAGGCCAGCAAAACCGCTGTCTTCTTCGTCAATGATGGGAGGGGAATAAACGCATTGTTGCCTAACTTGGACATGTAATTAATAACTACGCTCGGGTCCCACGCATAGTTATATCTTGGTTTAGGGGGATTCAAATTATAGCACCCATTAAGGAGGCTTTTAACAAGAGGGTGGATTCCGATTGGGTGTCCGTCGACGGTCGGTAAGGTTTTTGACAACATAGACCTATGAATGTTTACTGAACTATACGATTTACCGTCCCGGTGCAACCCCGATAAAAACTCTAGGATTGAAACTAGAGGGACCGACAAGGGATTTTCGTTCCTTGAAAAACACCAATCACTCCAATTTCTCCAAGCCGACTCGTATGTCGAGTGCGTATTGGTGCGGTTACCGGCCAAGAGAAGTTCGACCAACGACTCCGAAAATCCCTCCCGTCGGAAATATCGCCGGATAATTTCCAAGCGGCTAGCTGTAGCGAGCCGGTTAACAACAGAGGGTGCGTCTCGCCCGTTGCTGATTTCAGCAGATCGTGAGAAGGAACAAGAAGGATCGGGACGTCGCATGCCAATTCCAGGAGGACCGGAAACCATGGTTGAGATGGCCAGACTGGACAAATCATAAATAAATTAGCCTTTTCCCTCCTGAGCTTCTCCAAACATTTAGGTATTAAAGAGAATGGCGGGAATGCATAACCGGAATGGTTAAGCCAGTTTAGCGAAAAGGCATTAACGGCGGCGGCGCCTGGTTGCGGACGCCAGGAAACAAACAATGGTAGCTGAGTGTTCCAGTGTGAGCTGAAGAGATCTATATCTACCGGCCATATTAATTGAAGCTCATTGAATACCGAATGTTTCAACTTCCAATCGCTTGTATCTCCAGCCGCTCGCGATTCCCTATCTGCCTCCACGTTCATCACTCCAGGAAGATGAACCGCCTCGATCTTTAGGTCTCTTTGCTCACAAAATTCAACCAGTGACTTCGCAACGGCTGTCAGCTCACTTGATCTTGTCCCCCCCTTTGTTCATGTAACAGACGGCTGTGGAATTATCCAAAAACATTCGAATGGAAAGACCTCGGGCTTTTTCTGCAAATGATTGCAGCGCATATAGAGCTCCAAGGAGCTCGAGGCTATTAATATGGAGATCCGCTTGTTCTGATGTCCATGGGCCTCGTGTTGTAACACCGTCGCAAACCGCCCCCAGCCGGATAACGAGGCGTCGGAAAAAATCTCGATATCGGGACTTCGAGGGAAAAAATCCTTCCCGTTTGAGCTTTCCAGGTTGAAAAGCCACCACTCCAAGTCAGCAACAGATCCAGGGGAAAGCGTAAGCTTTACGCTAAGGTCGTTACGTACCTTCTGGGACTCAGTGATATAAAAGCGTTGCATGCTTCTATAATGTGACTGCGCGAAAGGAATTGTCGGGATGGCCCACGTAAAATTTCCGAGAATGGAAGCAATGGTGCGTAGCGAAACTATGCCATCCGCCAGTGCTTTTCTGCACATATTCTTAACGTCTTCTACCTTTGCCGAAGGGAGTGAGAAAGACAATCTATTGGAATCAACTACCATTCCCAAATATTCAATCGTTTGAGTTGGAATGGTGACGGATTTGTCCCAATTGATTAAAAAACCTAATGCATTTAATAGGTCTAGTACGGTTTTCAAATCTGCGCGCGTACCGTTCTCGGTTTCGTTCATAACCAAAAAGTCGTCAAGGTATACTACTAGCCTTATTCCCTGCTTCCTAAAAAAGGCTACCACCACTTTTAGGATTTTGGTGAAAATTCTTGGGGCGGGCGCGAGACCAAATGCCATACATTTAAATTGAAAAACACGCCCTTCCCATTTAAAGCGAAGAAACTTCTGCTGGGGACAGTAGACCGGTACCGTTAAATACGCATCCTTTAAATCTAATTTAACGAACCAATCCCCCTTCCTGACCAAAGAACGAACGGTTTCTAGGTTTTCCATCTTAAAATGTTCGTATTTTATGAACTTGTTCAGTGGTTTCAAATTGACGATCGGTCTGAAACCATCAACCTTCTTCGGTACACAAAAGAAAGAACAAATGAAACCCCCCGACTCGTCAGTGATCTCTTTAACCGCCCCTTTTTTCAATAAACTCGCAATTTCCGTCTGGCAAACAGCTCGCATCTCGTCTGACATTACCACATCACGCGGTGATGAGCGCTGGAATGGTTCTGACAAAAAATCGATCTTAAGGCCGTTAGATATCGTCTTCAAAACCCAGGGATCGTCGGTAATTTCTGACCATTTGTCAGCGAAAACACTTAATCGAGCGCCCACTTTAAGACTAATCGATACGATGGGGTGCGCTTGAATATTACAGGGGGTCAAAAACTCGTACCTTCTTGGGTTGGGATTCCCGCGTCCGCGACCGCCTCTGGGATCGCCCCCTCCTCTCCGTCCTCTCGCTCTACTGCCGCGTTCATATTGGTGCCCGCCGTAGTGAGTATGACGTGTTGACGGAGGTAACAGCTGGTCACGTCTGGTCGACCGAACTGGATTTCTGCGGTCTGTGGCAGCCACCGCTTTGTCCCTTCTTGCTAGTGTCTCATCTTGATTCGCTTCGGTCAGCATCTTTTCAAGGAAACGGCCGGTGAAAAGGAGCTCGCGGGCCTCCTTACCGGTAGCAAAGCAGCTATCGTCTTTCAAAAGATATTCCTCTCTGGGGTCCGTAAAATGCACAACAGACTCCCGACGTTTCTTTGAAACGTGGGCAAAAGCACGACCCCACTGCTGCAAGGCCGCCTGGACCGAGCGGCGCATATCACTTGTCGTAGCCTCTTCCATTTTAGCCAGCCGAGCATAAAGGTCAATCAAAGGGGGACCGATGTCCATGATTTTCAGCTGGGTTCTAATTAAAGCTTCTTCCTTTACATTGACCGCTTTCAAAACGCCTTTATCCTTAGATCGGCGACTCATCCATGCATCCAGCTTGGGAGGCATAAGTGAGAAGTCACTCACCTCGTACACTAGTGGGAATTCTTTTGAAGTAAACTTGGACTGTTCGGTTGAAACGCCGACGGATAAAAGTGACGCTATTTCATCACAGATTGCTTTGGGTACCACTGGTGGAGGCGAAGCGTTGATGACGGCAACTACGTCTTCCACCCGCCTAGGATCTGAGCCCTGATTACCATTGGATGGGCCTGCCACTGACTGCGCTTCTTCTGAGAGGGTCGGTAACTCGACGGATATCGGCGACTGATCCGTCGTAAAACGAACGCCAGTTTGCGGGCGCCAAGGGCGACCGCGATCAATTGCCCCCGCGTGATCGTACTCAGCCCAGTCGTCTTCTCTTGGGGTATCACTGTAATACTCATCCTCTGGCTCAGCTTCACTGTGAGTCGGGTAGGATCGGGGGTCATAGTCACACTCGAAATAAGCGTCATAAGCACTAGCAGGATCACGAATGTAAAAGTCTTGATCAGCCGGTGGGCCCCGAATGTCGCCCTCGTCAAGATACTGAACAGGCGGATACTGAACAGGCGGATACTGAACATTCGGATCGACGTACCGTGGACGCCTCAAAGGCGATCTCTCACGAAAGCTAGGGTAACAAAATCTCTCCCTGTCGTCCGAGCGGAAACGAGTGCGATTATCAAAAACTGAACGGGAACGATCCCAACTGTCTAACTCATAAAATCGCCCGTTTGCGAAATAGTCGACGCGAGAATCAACGTGTTCGGCACGTGGGTCCCTTGGACCACGAGAAAAATTTCGCGACGACATTCTACCGTAAGAGCTAGAAAAAGTCTGAAGAAAAGGGGGCGTTGCAGGGGTGAAGTAAGAAAACTTTGAAAGAGCTAGAATATACTTCGTCTACACCCTTAGGGTCGAAAGTAGTTACTTTCGATATATAATCCAATCTGAAGTGATACAATTCAGAATATAAATAAAGCTGAAACGAAATTGTGATGATCAATAACGTCAACCAGTAGAACTTTACATTAAAAAGTGGAACATTGTTTTTGTTTTAGCAAGCTGATTAAAATCAAAGGGCTATCGATAGTACTTTGGGGCTTCAGTTTTGTAGCTGGGAGCTTAATTATTGAGTTTGAAACTACGATATTTACCCATGACTGTAAGATTATGTGGACTGGATAGTGAACGGCTGTGTGAGTGTGACACTCTCCTTCCTACCGTTGCCGATCGATGAGTCCACTCGACTGGTTCCAATTTTGATTTGTCTTCATTTTATAAGAATTTGTGTCCCCCTAATGCTCGCCACTAGCCTATGACGTTGAAAATTACAAGGGCTATATTATTCTTACCCCACCTTAAGTGACGTTTTCACATTTCCTTGTGATTCTCTTCCCTTTTGGCGTTTGGCAATTGCGATTTAAAGGCACGTAACCAGAGAAAAACAGACTATTCTCAACTGATCGCACATGCGCTTTTTTGCTTTGAATTTTCACCAGTTTGAAGGAAAAAAGTGAATATGTACTTTAATGAGTTAATGAATTAACGTGATACGTGACGTCAAGATTGGAATTAACATTGACTATAAATGCTAGAATTTGGTAGTGACGATCCTAGATTGTTTTATTTCCGACAGCTGGAATAATTTTATTTCCGACAACTGGAATAACACTTAAACAATGCGTGAGCCAATTAGTGCCAACATCGGCCGCAAGGCGATATGGAGGATTCTTGCATGTCGTTAACGGTCTTGATGCGTGATGCCACACCCTAATTCGTGAGTGCTTGAAAGTAATACGAAATTTTAAACATTTAATTAAGTTATTTGTTTTATAGTCAAGTCAAATGATATTCATCACTGTTTTCCCAATAATGTTCATTTAAGACATTGTGTAATATTTTCTCAGAATTTAAATGGGAGTTAGTTTTATGTCGGAAATTGCCCGATTTTTTTATCAACGTAGTTTGGTGCCTAAATTCACGGTATATAAGAGTTGACTGCATTTCTATGTGTAGCGGCACTTGAAATGACTGGGTATGGTACCCTCCCAATGTTGGGATTGCTAGTAACCAAGAGTCTGTAAGTTCAACTCGAAACGTCAAGCGTTGGTATGGGATTGGCCCACCATTCCAATGCAAGGCGGAATAGCTGAATGCAAGGCTGAATAGAGAGGTAAGAGCTATCAGCTGATGTCATGATAGATCGGATCAAAAGCTGTACTATACGATTCGGTCCATCGTGACAGGTCTGAAGGATACTAGCATGTCATTCAAGAGCTTATAGCGCAACATTTTTTTTTTTTTTCAACAACTATAATTCAAACCGGCAAACCAAAACTTCTAACATCTAGTCCGAATATTTGAGCATTTCCTTTTAAGGGAATTTCAGGTTGGAATTAGGAAATTAACATTAGTGGTGGAAATGCAAACTAAAAAATTGTACGCCACGCAATTAAACACTGTAAAGATAAGTGGATTTCAACCTTGCCCAATTCTATGTTAATTAGCTAATGCTATGAATTAAAGCAATGTTCTATGCTACGCAACTAAATAGCTATATAAATTATACCAGACTGATGAATACCAATGATGTAATTCTCACTAATGTTCTAGTGCATAAATGCGTTCAGAAATTTCAATGTTGTAGAGAAACAAATAGTTTTCATTAGCTTTATTTGATACAGAATAAAAACACATTCTATTTTTCACGTTCACGTTCACTCCTATTTAATTGTGTCTTGAGTGTGGTCTTACATTGCACAACTTCTCCATTTTTAATAGTAAAAGTTCACAGTTTATTTTGTTATGGATATCACCAGTTCTGTTTCTGATCAAAGGCAGGTCCTTCTCTGGTGTTAAGTTCAAGTGAATCTGTAGAAATAATAATTCAGGAATGGCATGCTGTCCCACAACCAAATTTTTACCTCAAAGAACTCAAGACATGATTTTGGTTTTGTCTTCATAAGTTTCCCTGCATTATTTCAATAGCCACAGTTTCGAACAAAAAGTTATATTTTCCCCCTGAAATAGAAATTTGGCAATTTTTGGAAATGGAAACCAATACTTTCTGGAAATGAGTTAAATTTTAGGTGTGCACACTTATCCTGTCAGAACTGCATTGCACAACTCTTACCGATGCCGAAGAAATGGTGTACAATACCTTTGAGCAGCATAGTATTTAATGGCTTGAGTGTAGTATGTTGGAGCGGAGTATATGGTCGTGTAGTATTTGGGCGTTCTGGTCGTGTATTAAGTAGTTGGAAGACTCGGTGTAGTAGCTGGGAGCTGCATATGTGGTATAATATTCGAGAGCCTTGGTGCTGTAAGAGGGAGCAGCATACGAGGTGGTGTAGTAGGGCGTAGGGGTTGTGTAGTCTAGTGTCCAGATGAGGACAAACCCATCGGTACCCGCCGATGTAGCCATCAAAATGGCAAAAGCAAACAGCAGCATGACATCGTAGTCCCCTACAAATTCAAAAATTAAACAGTTTAGTAATCGATCCATACAATGAACTAGTGGGGGAAACATTGTAGTTAGTAGGGCTGCTGGAAAATGCAAAAATGAATAAACGACTTTGTCTTACGCATGATTGACAGCCGAATATGCAATATGTTGCCGATGCAATATGTTGCCGACGATGGAGTCAGTTTGAAGGCACCAACGTAACTGGTTTACTTCCACTTCACACGTTCATTTTTATAATACCTACCGTCACCCTGATTCATCGCTTTAGCCCAAAGGCATCTTGAAGTTGAACATTTTCGAATTTCCAGTTTCTTTCCCCGCCTCTATTGCACTGTGTGGTGACTGTGGTGTAGCGAAGATCCTCTCATGCAGCATTTCCATCGCTATCGTGGGTTTTCCTAGTTTTTCATTGAAAATGTCAAGTAGAAAGTCAATGCTCAAAATTGGGTACTAGCAGCTAGATTTCATTGTTTGCGCAATTTCACTTGATTGTGAAAAAAAAAAAAAAAAAGAAAAAAATGGTTGCGCTAAGCTCTTGAATGACATGCTAGTATCCTCCAGACCTGTCACGATGTTGGCCCGGATCATATTGCTGTACTATATGACCCACATCGTGACATCAGCTGATAGCTCTTACCTCTCTATTCAGCCTTGCATTGGAATGGTGGGCCAATCCCATACCAACGCTTGACGTTTCGAGTTGTATTTGCTTACAGACTCTTGGTTACTAGCAATCCCAACATTGGGAGAGTGCCATACCCATCAGTCATTTCAAGTGCCGCTACACATAGAAATGCACTCAACTCTTATATACCGTGAATTTAGGCACCAAACTACGTTGATAACACAATCGGGCAATTTCCGACATAAATTAACTCCCATTTAAATTCTGAGAAACTATGACGTAATGTCTTAAATGAACATTATCGGGAAAACAGTGATGAATATCACTTGACTTGACTATAAAACAAATAACTTAATTAAATGTTTAAAATTTCGAATTATTATCTAGCACTCACGATTTAGGGTGTGGCATCACGCATCAACACCGTTAATGACATGCAAGAATCCTCCATATCACCTTGCGGCCGATGTCGACACTAATGGGCTTATGCATTGGCTAAGAGTTATACGAAACGAGAGCGCAAATATTAATCGCCGAGTTCAATTTACAATTAGAGTACAATATTTAGATTTGTATTTACCCGTATAAGCATTAAGCAATGTCCCTTGTCATTCTATCATTCAATCAGTTACGTTATCGTTATCGTTCAATCATTAATTAGTTATTGCTGCGGAATGCTGTATGCGTAGTAATGAATAACTTATCTGATGCTAATTGCTGGTCGACGATGGATGAAAGAGTGACGCAAGGATTGGACAGTTTGAATGGCGTTGGATTATGACCACGTTGGCTGGTCACATTGGGAACAAACACTAAACTCTAAATAGAGGAAACTATAGGTGTCCACATCACTTATAAAGCGTGGATTAAATCTAATGCATATACGACGTACACACCCACTCTTTTGTCGCGTGTTTTTAGATAGTCTCTGCTTCATATTAACACGTATTTTGTACCGATAGCACAAGAGGCGTCAGGGCATTAAGTACATGGATTTAAATAATTTATTCAGTCAGGATTTTAATAATTTAATAAATCTTATAGCCTTTGCCGTTGAAAGGGATGTGGACAGGGGCAACTGGGAGCTCGTATTCGTGAACGGGAGCGACGGGCAAGTGATCACCTTTTGGCTGGAAACCGGCTTCATCAGCGGCCCAGGTCAAAGTGAATTTCTGGCCTTCAGGGGAAACCCAGTAAGAGGATCCTTTGTTGGTGTTGCCTAGGACTTCACCGTACGATTCTTTGCCGTAAGAGTCGTAGGTGACTCCTTGCATCTTCTTCTGGACCTGAGACTCTTCACGGGTCGTGTAGTCAGACTGGGCATAGCTATGGATTGGAAGAATTATAATTTTTTGGTATGATTATTCTTAAATTAAGGAGTATTAAGAATGAAATTGACTTACCTCCATTGGCTGCTGCCGTCGAGGTTGCGCTCGTCAGATTGGCTGGTGATTGTAATGTCAGCGTATTTGTTATCCTTGTTGTAGGCCGGTGCGGGGTAGGCTGGTGCGGGGTAGGCTGGTGCGGGGTAGGCTGGTGCGGGGTAGGCTGGTGCGGGGTAGGCTGGTGAGGGGTAGCTAGGAGTAGGGTACTTTGGTGCCTGGTAGCTTGGGGCAGGGTAGCTGGGAGCTTTGTATTCCGGCTTGTAGCTGGAAGGTGCAGCGGCAGCAACAGCCAAGAAAGCGGCAATGAAGAACTGTCGGAAAATGTCGTGTTAAATTTTTTTTAAGTTTTTTTTCTGCACAGTGTGTATAAGGGATAAAATGTCTTACGAGCTTCATGTTGTACTAGGATAATTTGATAAACAACTGATGGTTTTAGTCCTCCCATCCTGGTCTTATATAGTCGAGTGAGTGGTAAACAAGATTCAGTTGACCTATTTGTTTTGGCAGCTGGATTTCGCTCGAGCAAATTAGGTTTGGGCGTTGGATAAAATACCTTACTTTCGCTTTTTACGTTAGCCACAGTGCGTTCTTTTTTCTTTGGCTGAAGAAGGTTCCTTTTATCATTCTTGGTTTATAGATGTTGAATTAAAACTGATCAGTCTTGATCGGAATTGCAAATTATTTGCTTATTACGAATTTTTTTTTGTGAACCGCGGCTGCAATACTGCTAAGATGCAAATAGTTTTGCTTTTGGGAAAGACAATTTTTAGCTAAGCGTAGTCACATATTTCTATGAAATCAATACACATTGTACGTTAATTTTACTGAAATCAGGTAAACGAATGATAATTTAATCAATTATAAAATCATCAGTTGGTGGTGACAAGCAAAAATTCTGAAGGATAATTATCAGCATATTGCGTTCGGTTTCTACTTATCGAATACAATCACTGCATTGCAAGGACCATGACCTGCAATGCGAACCAAATAAGTTAACCACGACAAGGTGGTGATTGCCGCTTTCAAAACTAAAGTATATGGAAACAAAATGAAAATGGAAGACACACCCGATATTTAGTCGGCAATATAACGCCGTCCGAAGGTGATTGAAGACATCAGTTGTTCAACTCTTCAACCATTCTCAACATGAAACTAGTAAATATCATTTCTTTTGATTGGTTTAGTTTAATATTTCATCGCTTAATGAGAAGTTTCGATTTCTTTTCATAGTTTGTCATCGCCGCTGTTTTGGCTGTTGCTGCCGCTGCTCCTTCCAGCTACAAGCCGGAATACAAAGCTCCCAGCTACCCAGCGCCAAGCTACCCCGCACCGGCCTACCCCGCACCGGCCTACCCCGCACCGGCCTACAACAAGGATAACAAATACGCTGACATTACAATCACCAGCCAATCTGACGAGCGCAACCTCGATGGCAGCAGCCAATGGAGGTAAGTCAATTTCATTCTTAATACTCCTTAATTTAAGAATAATCATACCAAAAAATTATAATTCTTCCAATCCATAGCTATGCCCAGTCTGACTACACGACCCGTGAAGAGTCTCAGGTCCAGAAGAAGATGCAAGGAGTCACCTACGACTCTTACGGCAAAGAATCATACGGTGAAGTCCTAGGCAACACCAACAAAGGATCCTCTTACTGGGTTTTCCCTGAAGGCCAGAAATTCACTTTGACCTGGACTGCTGACGAAGCTGGATTCCAGCCCAAAGGTGATCACTTGCCCGTCGCTCCCGTCCATGAATACGAGCTCCCAGTTGCTCCAGTCCACGAGTACGAACTCCCAGTCGCCCCTGCCCTCCCTTATTCGCGCACTGGACCCGGTTACTAAGTTAAGAACGTTTCCTTTGTAAAATTTGTATGGCATGAACCATGTAAGTGTAACTTATTTCTTCAAATAAACGCAAATTATGTTTTGATATCCCTATAAAGGGCAATGATCTGAGTAGTCTAAACAAGTTTTGCAGTATACGAATGGAACTTCGATACAAGTAGCAGAACGCCTTGACTAGCGCAGTTATTACCTTAGCTCCATCGCCTAGTTTCCTTACCAAAATAAGAGGATGAAGAGTGAACAGGTTTATCATTCCTCGAGTGACGTCCTCAAACTGGATTCGTTCGAGCTAAAATCCCAGCGACTATTCGAACTCGACTTACGAGAAAACAACGAACCTTTTATTAATCCATTAGGAGTTGAAAGATTCCTGTATGGTCAGTTCGATTAGCACCTGAATTATATTACGAGAATACAACAGCATATACCAGACAATGACATAACTCGTTCACGCAGGAATCGATTCCACTGCGTTCTGTCACTCATCGAAAACAAAGCGACGAGGACAGTACCGGTTTCACTGCATCAACCAACCTGCTAATCACTTTTACTCCCAATAAATTGGCAACGGGATGGGCCGAACAACAGGAATCAAAAGGTTCAATTCAACGTGCTACTCACGTGCCACCTAGTGTCAACTGAAGAGAACCTTCCCGGTCTTACGGCGGGACTGATACACGTTCCATTCACGATCCGTGATTAGACCATATACGATTTTTCTATTCTGGCGTTTTTCATAAGTATTTATTTTTCTGGCATAAAAATGATTCTATTCAATAGATAATAAAAGAAGTAATGAATAAAGTTCATTTGTTATTATTGTCAATTCAGTTTATTTTGTTTGCGAAATTTAACATTATACGTCAACTTGTGTCATAAAGAGCTGTAGATGGTTAGATCATCTATGGTACAGCATAAAAGACTTGATAAACCGATTCACGTTTGGTAACGGTGTTGGTTCGCTAGCGTCGTTACTATGGGTGATATCATATGCGTTACTAATGAGTGTTTATCTAATGCTAATTGCAGGTCGACTATGGATGAAAGAGTGACGCAAGCGCAAGGGTCAGGACAGTTTGAATAACGATTGAATAACGATGGGACCACACTGGCTGGTTACATGGAAAGCAAAGGCTATAAACTCCAAATGGAGGAAATTAGGTGTCCACATGAATTATAAACGGTGGATTAGGACGACCAAACCCACTCTTTTTTCATGTTCTCTGCAGTTAACCTTCAAAAATATTTTGTTATTAAGCAATGTCCCTTGTCATTCTATCATCCAATCAGTTACCCGTTGAAAAAGCAACGACAATCTTATGTAGGATCCTTATTGTTTATTTATGACAATTATTGTCAATCCTACGATTCCAGTTAGAGTTTGACATTGCAATGGCATTAAAGGACACATCCTTCTTTTATTTTTACCATCATAACGTTTTGAATGAAAATTTAAGACAAGAAAATACGTGGCCTTAAATCGCAATTGCCAACCGCCAAAAAGAGAAGGAAATCGGGAAGAGGATGTCATAAGGAAGGCGAAAATAGCAGTAAAGGAGGAGTAAGCATCACACAGCACTTGTAATTTTCAATGCCATAGGCTAGTGCGGAAAATATCAAATGCATAATATGCATAATATATGGGATACGTACATGCAAATGTATCAACCCCCCCAAAACAACCCAAATTAAACCATAACCCCCCAAAGTGTTTTGGGGGTTATGGGCTTATTTTGAATACGGCCCTTAAGATGAGTTTACTTGATTGCCCTTTCGATCCCAATTATTGCTTATCCCCCCCCCCCATGTGTTTGGATCAATCAACAGCTAAATTTAATACCCTAACGGACATTAAATTATAGATGAACTCGCGGCAGCTCATTCCGACTTCTTAAAGCTGCATCACCACAACTTCGAGCAGTCCGAGGGTCACGACAAAAATTTATTTACATTTCTGCCTGATTTATATAAAACAGAATAAAAACATATTTGTGATGGTTAACTGCAGAGAACGTGAAAAAAGAGTGGGTTTGGTCGTCCAATTAATCCACCGTTTATAATTCATGTGGACACCTAATTTCCTCCATTTGGAGTTTATAGCCTTTCCTTTCCATGTATCCAGCCAGTGTGGTCATTATTCCAATCATTTTTCAAACTGTCCTGACTTTTGCGTCACTCTTTTCAGCCATTCCCAGACCTGCAATTAGCATTAGATAAACACTCATTAGTAACGCATATGGTATCACGCATGGTAACGGTGCTATAGCGAACCAACACCGTTACCAAATGTAAAATGTTTTATCAAGTCTTTTATACTGCACCAAAGAGACTTGCAAAACGCTGCAGCTCTCTATGGCACAAGTTGACGTTTCTTGTTAAATTTCGCAAAGAGAATAAACTGAATTGACAGTAATAAAAAATGAACTTTATTCGTCACTTCTTTTATTATCTATTGAATAGAATCTTGTTTATGCTAGAGAGATACTTACATATGAAAAACGCTACAATAGAAAAATCGTATGGTCTATTGTTAATCACGGATCGTGAATGGAACGTGTATCAGTCCCGCCGTAAGACCGGGAAAGTTATCTTCGGTTGGCACTAGGTGGCACGTGAGTAGCACGTTGAATTAAACCTTTTAATTCCTGCGGAATCTCATGTTGGCAATTTATTGAGAGTAAAAGTGATTAGCAGGTAGGTTGATGCATCAGCGAAACCCATACTGCCCTCTTCGCTTTATTGTTTTCGATGAGTGACAAAACAGAGAAAAAGAATGCTGCGTGAATGGATTCTGTCACTGTCTATGGTATATGCTGTTGTATTCTCGTAATATAATTCAGGTGTTAATCGAACTGACCCCATGGGAATCTTTCAACCCCTAATGGATTCTTGAAAGGTTCGTCGTTTGCTCGTAAGCCAGTTTGAATGGCAGGTGAAGGCCAGTGTAAGAAAAAAATAATCGACTAACTTTTCGTTTTTATGGCATAGCAGTCTTGGTCCTTGCGTGCATTAAATATTTCGGACAAGAGTATGAAATGCGCACAATGTAAAATGCAAAATGCAAAAAAATAAGTGAATAAAATAAAATATAAAATTAAAATTAAATCTAGAATTTTCGATATCTTTTTTATTATCGGTGGTGGAAATGGTCCAGTTATTGAATAAAAAATTTACTTTCGCTTTTCACGTTAGCCACAGTGCGTTTTTTTTTCAAAATACTCGAATCAAGCAGCTACTAGGATGTTGACACACTGTTCCTACGAAATGTGGTGTCCCATTGAAGAAGAGACTCGCATTGACTTGTACTGTCGAGGAGGTAAAAGAATTGCCTTGTGGCCACATGTACCACTTAAAATGTGGGCCCAAAGAGAGCAACAAACAATTGAGCAGTGTCTTCTGTCGGTAAAGACAAGTTCGCTCATCTTCCTTTATTAATCCACTTCAAACGGCTTTCCTTTCTAGGATTGAGGTGGAGAAGGTGATCCCAAAATGCGGGCACAGAGTAAAAATCGAGTGTGGGAAAAAGCTGTCCAGGAATGACTGTACTTCCATGTGTGAGAAAAAACTACACTGTGGACATCGCTGCAGGCTCCTTTGTCGAGAGCAATGCGCCAATTTCGGGATCAGAACCATACCCAGTAGTGATCTGCGTATACAATTAATCATGTATAACAAACACTATAATGTTGTCAAAAGAAAGCAAAAAGTACGTCTCTTTACCCGGTCAATAATCCAAATGCATGTTGCGGCCGTAATCCACTCTCTTGCGTGCACATTGCATTCGAAGAACTCAACACGTTTATTGGCAGAAAGATGAGTGCTGATGATTAACTGAACAATGTCACGACCCTCTGCGGTTGTCCCTCCAACCTTAGTCGACACTATTGGGTTTGTATTAGCCAAGTCAGCCAAGTAAGAACGTCACCTGTTTTGAACAATAATATAAAATAAAACTTGCAGGTGAACACTGTTTATGGGAATATGGATTTACCTCTTCGTACGTGTGATAATTTTCAAGATCAATTGCTTTTCCACTGTAAAGTGCGCGTCGGAGAGCGATGGTCTCTTGTTCCTGTCGCACCAACTCACCAACATCAGCAATATGGATTTTATGATTAATGTTCATACGAGTTAAGGTTTCAACCACATGGTTGTACCTGTTAACGGTATACAGATTAAATAACATGTACAACCTGATTGAAGATGAAACGTACCATTCGGGATGGACGCGAATGTCGACAAACTTGTTAATTTTACTCGGTGGGAACCAGAAGTCGAGGAAGCTGGTCGTTTGCGAGAACCAATCATCCAAAAGTTCCAGTTGGTCTTTCGTCTCGGGAATCGCACGGATCACAACATGCCTGCCATAGAGAAATGCTTCAGGTTAACAACTTTTAAGACCTCAGTGTGTGTCAGGTAATAGCTGAGCTTGTTATGCATTGGGAAATGTAATTTAAATACCCGGAGTAATCGACGTTTGCTGTCACTGAAATTGATAAAAGCAAACTACTACATAAAACTGCGAAGGGAATCTTCATTTTTTCTCCAGTTCACTTTAGTTTACGAGCTAAAGAAAGATATAAAACTGGTTTAAAATAATAAATCCTGTTGTGATGGTAACCAGCCTTACGTTTTCGATAATCTTTCATTATCATCTCGTCTGATTTTGTCTATTTCAATTTACTTAATCGTACTCCTAGCTAGACTGAATGACTTATTGACTCCTAACAAATTCCGTTGCTAACCCAATAACCGAAGCTGACCGTCAACGAACGTCACGATGAGATGTTTGCCGTTGATAGCTAAGCTTACCAGGCTTGAAGGGTATACACGAACCCACTGTTATCATTGTAAAACTATACACGAACGAAAACAAACTTCAGATTGTCACCTCTCTCTTATCTACTTTCCTGGCCGCAATAGTTTTCTTTATGTGTATTCAATGGACAACTGCAGTACTAAGAGTGTGATAACCGTGAAGAATCATATAACAGTCAACTTTCGCCTTGTTACTATAGAAGCCACTAATAGGCTTTAATGTCTGCTCCATCGGATATGCGAAGAACAATTTAACGCACCGTCAGGATGTAAAACTAATCAAAAGAAATCTTATATTAGCGGTGCAGTACCAGATCATTCTGCCTATACCCTAGCGGCAGGAAAGGCAGTTACACTTGCATGCTATATAGTATATACCTTGTGAGATTTTCTGCATAATATGCCGTTTTATTTTGAATTTCCCGTTAATTTTTGTCTAACTGTGATATAAAATAATTTTCTTTACACTTTTTCCTTTAAAGTTCATTTATAACATTTGAAAGTTTATTTTCAGAATTAATTTGAAAAAAGATTTTTCACGGAAAGTGCATCACGGCGTTTACCAACCATGTTTCGGGCCCATATTTCACGGTATATAATAGTTGTTTGCGACTCCCAGTAATGGGCTTGCTAGGCAGTATGTTACCACTCTATAGGTATAGTTGGTATGGCCAGTACAGGTATCGGCCGGTACCTGTATATATATCCAACCAATACTGGATAGAGAGATAAGTGCAGTCACACAAGACCTAGGGAGTCGCTAGGTGGAGAAGGGGTAGCTCGTTGGTTGCTGGTCAATCTTCCGCCTACAGAAAGGTGGGGTAGGCAGCCATGACCCTCCTCGAAACTTGGGTACCATAGGTCTTGAGGATATCATGAGGATATCTTAGCAAAGAGGAAGTCCGCTTTTTTTTTTTTTTTTATACAAAAGAAACTGATTTTGTTCTAGCCATCAATTCAACCCTAAATATATATTTATATCGGCTTATTTATCATTTTTTATATAGAGTAATGAATCTATTTTTATTTTTTATAGACTTTTTTCGCAAAGCGGCATTTCGTTTTATTTTGCGTTAACTAATGGGGAAGACGTTACAAACGACACTCAAATAGCATTGATCATTGCTTTCAATCCATTCCAGGTTTCGGTGGCCGTTGGAACAATTTGATCAGGCGGTAATTGGAAACCATAAGTACCCGAGTCTCGAAGTTCTATAGTGTATGAATGAACAACCCCTTCGCTCTCGTAGTAATGATCCGTGGTGTCACCAGATGCCACTGTAACTCACGATGTCTGTAACATGGAGGTAACAAAGCTCTTAATTTTCACGCTGGACGATGATGAAAACGTAAGGAGAACGTAATAAACTTACAAATGGTAACAGCGGTATTTCCGTAGGTATAGGGTGTCCCGTACGTGGATGTTAACGCATCCACAGCGATTTCCATGGCACGGAACTGAATAAAAATAAATAAATTGTATTTACAAGAACACTTGGTCTCATCATTTGTTTCTTATACCATCTCAGGATATTCCGCAGGTAAATCGGTGGTGTAGCCGTAAGGTGAAAGAAACATTTGTGAATAAGAATGCATATGAGAGATAGTTGTTTTAACTCTGCCACGATCAGCGGCAATCAAGTCCTAATGTTCAACAAAGAAACAGTGTTATCCATCTAATTGATTTTTAGCACCAATAAGACAAGTTTTACTCTAAATGCGCTGGCCTCGCACTCGGAGAATGCGGCAATTCCATGATAAGCTATACAGAGTGACATATAGAAAAATTATATTTGTATCAATTGATATAATAGATTCAGTGAAAATTATACTTCCTGAACAGGGATCGCTGGAGGAACCAGATCCAGCAAAACCGATCGGAAAATTGCGGTTAGCATCGACACCGACGCACGTCGATTCATTGTTAACAAGACGATTCTTCCTCCAATTGCGATCCTTATAGAAATTAAACAGTTTCTTGTCAATTGTTGAATACGCGATTTATGACTCCAGCTTATACAGTATTCCAAGTATAGGCGTATCCATCTGGATTGGCAATAGGAACAAATTTCCAATCGTACTGGTCAACGAGCGAAGTAATCTCCGGATAGGAACCATATCCAGTTGTTATCTTTGATTATACAGGACCACTATTATAGTTGAGAAGCCAAACACAATTTTTACGAGCTTTTCTTTTATATACCTGGTCGATGATCCACACGCAAGTAGCCGCTGTAATCCACTCTCTAGCATGGATATTGCAATCGAAAAAGTGGACCGGTTTGTTTGCTGAAAGACCACTGCTAATATTCGCTTGGACGATATCACGACCTTCTTCGCTTGTTCCTCCAACCTTTGTTGAAACTAATGGGTTGGTGTTAGCCAATTCGGCTAAATAGGCCATCACCTGTTGAGTAATAGTGCGTCAGAGGAAGATCTGCTAATGGTTAGATTATAACTCACCTCTTCGTACGTGTGATAATTCTCGACATCAATAGCCTTTTCACCGTTAAAGATTGCAATGCGTTGTGCCCATGTTGTGTTGTTCTTGTCGTTCAAGTTCTCCGACATCAGCAATATGGACGATATGGCTCTATTGGACGGTATTTATTATTTTATTTTATTTCGACGCGAAGCCCAGTACGGGAAAGCTTGTCCCCCATGCAAAAAAGCTTGTGACTATCAATGCTCTCATCAAAAGTGCACTTAACAGTGCAGTAATGAGTGTGTTTTTTGCATGGTACCGTAAAAAAATTCTTTCTTTCTTTCTTCTCTGCGACGAACCGGGTCTAACCCGGTTTGAGGCTAACCGGGGCTGAGCCCTACCTACAAACCGCACAGACTGCTATCGCTTATTCGCTTTAATATGGCAACAGTGTGGGATGAAAGCGCGGCAAATCGCCCGCCAAAGGCTATTGCCTCCTCAGTGTTCATTGAGCAGTCTTTCAAGCTGACAGCCGAAATACGGATCGTGTTGGAATCGAATTCAAGCTATAGCTTAAGGAAATTCACCTTTTTTTACTTTCTTTTTTAATTTATCGGTAAAAGATTGCCATGTCGCCTGCTGCACAGAACCAAATAAATTTTCCTTGCCGAAAATTAAGCGTACGTCGAAAGATGGATTTTGACCGTGATCTCGCTAGTCCTACAAAATCGCCTCGTAAAGGTAAGTCTTTTAAAACAACTTGGTCGAATTATCCAGCATTTGTTATCGTTTTCGAATTTTTTAAAAAAGAAACAAGTGATGTAGCTAATGAGGCTGAGCAGTCAGTGAGGTTGACTCGATCTTCATCAAGGAGAGCTCAGACACCAACTCCTTCCATACCTCATGCAGTTCGCTTAAGTCCTAGAAAAGTCCATAGAAATCTCTTCAAAAATACTGTTGCTTCTTCTCCTGCTAAAGAAGCACCATTGAGTTTGATGACCAAAATATGCAGTCCTAAAAAAGCTGCTGTGAGAGGAAATGAAGAAAATCACAAAGGAGGTGCTCTGTTGAATTCTCCGGTTAAATTGAAACTGCATCACCCAAATGGTATGCCTGTTTAACTTTGCCAAATCGTTCAGTTGTATAATTTTTCTTTGTTTGGCCTCTTAATAGTTACAAGCTTTGCTAAGGCACGCCAAGCCCTTCATACTACAACTCCAAGCACTATTTTTTGCAGAGATAAAGAGCTGGCCGTAATTGAGAATTTTATGAGGCCCCTTATTGATGAAAGAAAACCAGGCAGCATGTACATATCAGGAAGGCCAGGAACAGGCAAAACTGCATGTGTAACACACATCTTGTCCAACAAAACTGTAAGCACACTGTTAATTTGAATTCGGAATGTTGTTAGCTCTTGTTCTCATTTCATCTTCTTTGGCACACAGTTCTCAGGAAGGTTTGAGTTAATTTTTGTCAACTGCATGTTACTTCGCACCCCTGCCTCTATATTCCAACACATTGCTCAGCAGCTGGATGCAAAATGGAATGCTTCTGCCAGAGAAGCATTACCATTTCTGGAAGACAGACTCACAGACACGGGACCTATGATGTAAGAAAAAATTCACTTCTTTCACAATAGCTAAGATAAAATAATATTTTTCATTTTCCCTCGTCTGTAGTGTTCTCGTTTTGGATGAAATTGACCAAATGTCAACCAGAGATCAATCTGTCTTATACGCGATCTTTGAACTGCCAGCATTGAAAAACTCACGACTGATTTTAATAGGCTTAGCTAATGCTTTGGACCTTACTGACCGAGCCTTGGTTCGGCTGCAAAGCCGAGTAAATTTCAAGCCCGTTCTTCTCAATTTCTCACCTTACTCAAAACAAGACATTGCAACCATTTTAAGCCAGCGAATCCAGGAAGCTGTCACGGAGGATGTTGGCAATGTGATAGCTCCCTCGGCTCTCCAATACTTGGGGGGTAAAATATCTTCTACCTCCGGTGACCTCCGCAAAGCCATTGATATCTGCAGGCGAGCTGTCGAATTGGCCGAAACAACAGCAAAAAAGCAACTGGTGTTGGCACCGTCGAATTCTGAATCTCAAAACAGCGGATCTGTTCCGACTAACAAATGCGTGAACATCCCTCTTCTGTGTAAGATGATGGGCTCAGTTGAAAGTAGTGCCTTCTGCTCTGCCAACAGCGATGACATGGACGATACTCCTCTGCAGCAGAAGCTTATTATTGTGACACTTCTCGTGCTAGTCAAAATGGGAAAATCAAAGCAAGTGACACTGGGAAAACTGCATCAGTCATACAGCAAAGTCTGCTCCAAGTACGGTGTGACAGCCATAGACTTTGATGAATTCGCGCACACCTGTTCCTTGGTCGAGAGCCGAGGCATAGTGACTTTGAAGAAAAAGGGTAATACTCGTCTTGCCCCTATATGTCTACGACTTGACGAGCGTGAAGTAGAGTCTACACTTAAGGACAAAACTCTTTTATCCTCAATCCTGGCACAGGGGTCTTTATTTGTTTAAAATGCTGTTTGTGAATTTATATAACCATGCCCATGTCTGCCAAATCTGACGATAGTTCGATTACGTAACAGAAAACTACAATTTTATCTCAAATACAATTCTTCGATTTTATGCACATGAATCAACGGGCAAGTCAAAGTTGAGATTACCACTTGATTTACCAGAGTGTTTAGACACCTACCCCTTGCTTTTACCCCAGATGGGTTATAGCAACATGGCCCCTCGTTGGGGCATTAATAGACTTCAGCAGGGTGCAAGTTGTTGGGCTCTTCACATTTGGTTACGGTAGGAGAGTGGCCAAATGCCAAATAGTTCCTGATTAAACAGACTCTTGTTATTGGGAGTCAAGGTAATTGTAAGATAATCATTTATTTTTCCAAGAAAACTCATTCACAAGAAGATGATGCTTGCTAAACAGCTGCTGTTCTCACACAGTAGATAAGCCGTTTAAGCCGGTCACTCGCGTTTTACAAAATTCATTTTTATTATTATTTTAATTGATTGTGTGAGAACTTGAATTTGTTTTAGTAACGCTGAAATAGGAGGGGGGATCCCGCAACAAAAAATAAATATTATAAAAAATGAAAAGAAAACTGTAGGCATGCTGTAAAATGCGAATAGCAAACCCAAACATGACGTCAAACCTTTCATTTGGTTTATTTTTTGTGTGCACACATTCCATTGAAGATTTGCAGTGCATCAATAGATTCTCAGTTGTTTTTCACGATGTATTTTTCTTCCATTTTAAAGTGTGCTTCTCGTATTTGGCGGAATACATAATATCTTTCAATCATTTTTTCTATCGCAAAACGTACAAAGAAAAATCCGAACAATTAATAATATAACGGTGGCAATAAAAGGAAAACGATTAAAAAGTCGCGCACAAATATAAAACGATAGTTGTTTTAAAAAATAGTTGGCAATTTGTTTCAAATAAGTTGTTATGGTTTGACAAAATCAAATTCTCGTGAAGCTAGAAAAGTTCATCGAGAGGGACATAAAAGGCCAAGGTCATACAAATCAGCTTTGAAAAATCAACGACAGATGGACAACACGAAAGTCCACAGAGTTATCGATAAATAAGTAGAACATGATCATTGCAGTTGTTGATCGCCTACAGGAAAGAACTCGTGAGAGAGACGCTGAAATTCATCACGTAGCCTGCTTAACGGACGTTTGTCTCCATAACTATCACGTCAAGTAATTACAATGTCAACAAGCCTCTTATTGGCATTAGCTAATCACTGGGTAAACGAATAAAAATATGGCTGATCGTGGAAATCTTTTCGGCCGTCCACGTGGTTTATTATACCTCCGTCAAGCAAACCTTGTCCGTACTTCTCTGCCTGGCTACGATCGCGTGCCAAACCCATCAAAAGTAGCCAGTCGACCATTTCGTTGCCACAGAATACGTCTCTGTATTCCTTCAGGTGCCACCTGTTTCATAATCAGTAACTAATGTTAACATTCATTCCAAAGAAGACTGGATTAATTTATACTGACTTGCGATCGCAGACCAAATCTCGGATGCATTTGTCCATGTAGAACATCATGAACTGTTCGCAAGTGTGGTCAACGGTCTGCTCGTTTCTTTTGTTCTCATCGCCGGCTTCTGTTAACGACAGCAAACTGGCAACCGTCTTCAGCTTGTTGCGCCGTTTCAATCTATGTATACCACCATTTTGAAACATACTTTTCGTGCAGATTGTAAGGCAAACTTACCCCGACCAAACAGGAGCCAGGAAACGGCGAGGTTCTAGGCCGAAAATGACTAAAACAAAAATTCCTTGTCCGAAATTAAGAGTTTCGTCTAAAAAGAGTAACATGACGTAGATGCCAGTCATCTCTTCCATCACCAAAGTCCACACGCAGACGGCAATCCCCTGTTTATCAGAAATCATATTGAACTTAACGCGTAACAACGGAAAATCAAGAACGTTTACGTACGACAAACATGGAAGAGCCAAGCGTTAGAAGGAGACCGACATGTCTAGTGATTTGGAACTCATCGTCGCGATCACGAACGATTCCCGATTCCTCCGGCTCTGTCAGTCGCATTCCAGCCAACATCGCCTGTGGGTTCCTGCTCAACGACGCCAAGGATCCCTTACGACTCTGAAGCTCATCGGCCGGCACATCCATTCCATAACCAGGTGCATCATCACACGGACTGAATAAACTACGGTGACAGTAATGCACATTAAATTATTATAATAACTAATTTACTTTGTAAAGGTTTACCTTTCAACCATCAACGCTGCGGATTTGTTGTATTCGTTAAAAGAAGAAGGATCGCCGGTGTAAAATGATTCTTGAACTAGCAGGGCACCTTTGCTTATGGGAAGATGGTGGAAATTGTTTGAGTCGATGGACGTGGTGCTGGTACGAGTGCTGCTCCTGGGTGTGTACTGGAACGCATCGAAAAGAAGTTCGCTTGGCGTCGACAAGGAAGTCGATGATGAGCAAGTGGACATTCTGCTACTGACGCTAGACGCCACTCTAGTAATAGCTGGCTGTTTACTTAATCGTTGCTGCCACACCAAGCAGATGACAGTGACTGTCATACGTAAGTAAATTGCCATTTACAACTTGTCAACCGATAAAGCAATGCCGAATAATACCTGAAAAACTGACGATCAGGACAGTTGAGGCTACTAAAGCCTGGAGTTTGCCATACTGGAAATTGGGGTTGTCGCCTTCAAGACGGTTGTGAGTGGCGAACGCGCAAAGGCAAGAAGAAAGCACTACAGGTATTCTATTAAAAAGGCAATTAGTCGTGTTTTCTAAGTTGATTTGTGCGATAAACAGACCCCCATCCGACGACCAGAAGAAAGGGACGACATTTATTGAGGACGAAGCTTAATTTCTTCATGCGCAGAAGAAGTAGAGTAACGGATAACAGAGCAGACCAGATCCGTGACCCGAAAACACCGACTGCGAACGTCATGAATTGGACGTGTTTTTTCCACGGTTCGTCACGGCCCAAGTTGTACCATAAGATGATACCAAGGCAGGCCATGCTTTGAGTTATTGTCAGGCATAAAGTGACGAAATGAGGTGCCTTTTTCCATTTTTTACTAGCCAAGAAGATCACTTGCATAAACAGCTAAAAATTTGCATCGTTAGAACAATCGTCAGATGAATTTCATGGAGAAAACGTACCGTGCAAACGAGTCCTATTATTGCGATGCGTATCAAAAACGAATCGAGTAAGCTGATGTAATCTGCAGGATTGGCTGATGAGAGTGAAATCATTTTCGACGAGACGACGCTAATTGGAAGCGAGAAGAAAGTCCCGGCTACCATAGCCGTAGCAATCTGTTTCCGGTAATATTTTGAAATAACAATTTCTGGCTAAAAACGTTTTTTAAGGTGTGTATACCATGTCAACAGCTACGTTGTATTGTATTGCGTAAAATAGAATTCCAGGAGCCGAAGGGAAAGTGCCCAGGAGAAAACCCAAATTACTCAAGTCGAGTGAAGCATTGCCATTCATCCCCGGGTCTAAATGAAGGGTCACTTCACGGGTCACGATAGGCATAACTAGACTGTTAATTGGGAAAAGAGGATATCATTAAATGACCTTCGTTTCATTATTGAAAGGAAATTATTGAATGTAATACCATTTGACACCAATAAGAATGCCGGGTACGACGAATTTGGCACCACCAGAACCTTGCGTTTTGCCAACCTTCATTCGGTCATTGCGATCGAATGGCAATAAAAATAGAATGAAGAAAAAAGAAATTTAAAAAACAAGAACGTGCATGTGTTGCTAGATTTTTGTTGATGTTTACCATTCGCAAGCCAAGGGCGAAGAGCGCAGTCGCACTAAACGCCGAACTGAGCACCTATTTATAGTCAACTGGGTTAGAATCTGAGTG
This sequence comes from Daphnia magna, assembly GCF_020631705.1. Lineage (NCBI taxonomy): Eukaryota > Metazoa > Arthropoda > Branchiopoda > Diplostraca > Daphniidae > Daphnia > Daphnia magna. Next base: position 880,466 of record NC_059186.1, on the reverse strand, counting down.
GTACGTCGCATTTGCTAAATAACGTTTGATTACCCCGCACAGGTTTTTTAGAATGGCCGGTATTTGGTGATCGCAGAGAAAGTTGACAGCAATACCCATGACGGTCATTGCAACAATCGGAGTAAACAACATATTTTTCCAGACAGTCAAGAATATCTGGCGGCATTGGAATTTTTGAAACAAGGTTATCAATTTGTAAATATCTGAATTGTTTTTTTGTTTTTTTGTTTTTTTAATTTTAGGTTGATATACCTTGCAACGATTGGCATGACTTCGACTGTGATTGGAGCTGGATAGCGATCCAGAGGAAGATGTGCTAACCTTTCGGCTAAGCTGATTGTCGCTTCCGGTGGAAGCATCCGCCTGTTGAATTGGAATTATTTTCTGTGCAAGACGTCTGCTCTCTCTCAGCCTTTCGCCCACTTCCATGCAGAGAAAACCCAAAGGATTGAGCAACACTAGCGAAATGGGTGCCATCACGTACTGTGATTTTTAAAATGAAAAGGTGAATATTATTCAAGAATTAATTATTTCTCAAATTGTTTTTCATTTTTTTTTACCAGGTATTTGGCATATTCTGGATGACTATTTCCGTAAACGGCCGCCACTGTAATGAAAAATAACGCATTAGCGTGACGTCATCCGATGATGTGGCAAACTGCGTAAAGCGCATGTTATAGAAAGGAAAAGTAGAAAAGGACGAGTTGTTCTTCCCTATCCGGAAGATTGCATAAAAACTGGATTCAAAGTAGTTATATAATAGCGACATCTGTGTGATTGTCGCAACCACTTTCCAAGCATATTGTTGTGCGCAGAGAAAGTGCCTTGTAAGAAGATGGGATAAAAAGTATTAGAGCAAAATAACGGAGCAAGTAAAAAAAAAAAAATAAAGAGTGAAAATGTTGCGCGTCTATCGAAGTGAAAGCGCGGAAGCGAAAACTGGTTCGATCGTCCGTATAATGACGTCACCATTTAGTACCCCAAATTTATTTAAATGGCATTCAAATTTCATCGTCGTCTTCCGTTTGGAAATGTACAAGCGAATAGTGATGGAATGAATTCGAAACTAACCGATTGGATATCCCAGAGCAAAATCATTGCTCTGCGTGCAGAAAATGGCAAAGAGTCCAGCTTTGGAGAAATTCATCGGTTTGGTCAAGAGAAGCGTGAATACAACGACAGCAACAAATACGGCAGCTTTGCTGATCAGTATGGCCATCAGAAACATCCAATTGACTCGGCTATTTAAAATAGATTATTTAAATCTATGTATCAATTTCATGGTGTGCATGAAACAATGTACCTGAAATCCAGCTCGGCTAGAGCCGTGAAAATGATGCAAGGCAAGGCAAAATTACCGACAAAGGTATTCAAACCTTTAGATTCCACCTGACCGATTATACCCCACCTACCACTCAAGTACCTGTACATGTTTTAAGATTTTATTTTTTCTTTAAACCAAGGTCTTGATATAAACATAACTGGATTTCGATTGAAAAAGGAATGAAGAATGACATACCCAAGGACGATGACAACAAATGTCTGAAGTAGCACAGGATATAAATTTTCGAATTGTAGTCCACCGACATCCACGATAATATCCATTTGTTCGACGACCTGCTGGCTCAAGTTAGCCATTGTCCAGTCAATTTGTCAGGGTATGACGTCGAAAGCCTTGCGTACCCGATGGATCGCTAATGGATGTTTCTCCCGCAGGAGTCGATCAATGTGAAATCTCGATCACCTCGCGTGTACCTTCACTGTAGAGAGTAGGTCACGGTCAAGAGACGACCAGCTGGAGATATCAATGCTTTTAGAGACTAACCGCGTTTAAATGACGTCGTCGGTTGTGCTCGGACGGAAGGTTTTGCTTTTGCTCCCGATTTCACGTTCTAATGCGGACGATGTGCCCTAAGTGGAACGACCATAGAGGTAACTCGTAACGAAGCGTGTTATGAGTCTTGAAGAAAATTGCATTAATGGACAACGACGTGCGGTTTTGGGGAAACCATGCAACCGCGCAATTTGTGGGGAAAATCCCGGTACGTCCTACGACCAAACTGGAAGAAGAACAATGGAGAAAAAAAGGAGCAAACACACGGTTATATAACATCACATTGTTGCAGAATAACGTGTGTATGATACTCGGAGCGGGCATCATTATATGGACGCCTCAAGAACGAAGCTAATAACCTTGGGTGGACGAAGGTGAGATGTACAAGTACATCTTAAAATAAAACGCTTCAAATAATCTTGAAAAATCAGGTTCCGTACCAGCATATATGCAAATCAACGCGTTGGCGGAAGAATGGCCAATTCGAATAGTTGCTCTTCCCAACCCACGCCCACATTAATTTTGTTTTTAAATGTGACATCGGCCTTGTCACTGAGATCTACCTTGTCGTTGCAATTAGTTGCCTGTCATTCGGTTTTTAAATTCTGTTGGATTAAAATTAATATGGATGAACCGTCAAGGATTGCCGTTACTTCCAATCAACACACCTCAAATTAGGAAAAACCCGCAAAGTACTGTAACATTGGAGTCGATTGCGTTTAATTTCACTTCACCTTAATTACCAAACACCACCACCAGATTTGTTTAGTTAGACGCTAGAAATTCAACAACTTACCGTCAATAAATGCAATATGATGAAACAATTAAACACCAAAATTCACTGGCGAAACGATGTAATGATTGTATACCGGCCTCTGATGGATCCGGAGTAGGGAGAGGTGTGATCTCACGGAAGGTTGGTTGTCGACTGCGTTCCGTCCACCGCCTGATAGCCAACCTAACTGTGGTGCTGTTTGGCTCTTTCGCTCAGGAGAAAATGATCGTGGCAAAGTAAGCACGACAACAAACGCAACACCGTTGGGGACGAACGCCCTACGGAATCAAATGGATATTTCACTTGGCGATCGACAATTTCCAAGGTTTTTAAAAACAGATCCGGTTCGTGGTAGAGTTTTCGATATTTTCTATCTCTTTAATCGTTTCACCTCCTATATAATATGACGTGGTTGAATTCTATTTTTTGAAAGTGGTTCAATTTTCCTCGAGTCAAACGATCCCGGAATATAAACATCATCTGCTGGTAATATTTTTAATGAAATTGGGTAGTGAAAACGCTAGTGAAAATGCATTAGACTATGTCCGTCTAGAGCAGGATGGCAATATCGTTTAAACATCCAGCCACACGTTATGAGAGAGAAAAAATGAGAAAGTTTTTGCGTGTATTCGTCACGGCTGTAACGTTTCCAATCCGCTTCCGCCCAGTCTAGTTTCTTGCACTGACAACAGTCCAGGTACTTTTTTTTTTATTACTGGCAGATGTGCAATAAGGAAACATCATAATGATGGCGATATTTCAACACCTCATCGTAGAAAGGAAGCCATTTCTAAATTTGTGATGGGTGAAATTGCGAGTCAAATAGAAAACAATCGATCCTGCATTACGGATAGCAGCTTGTGCATCACGTGGGATATGCTTTCACTCTTTCTCCAGCAGTTGGTATATAGAAACCGTCGAGTTAGAATTAAAAATTAAAAAAAAAAAAAGGACGATCAACGTTTCAAGGTGATTATACTATTTTGAATAGCTAAGAAAGGGACACACCAACACACGAAAAGGTGGATACCGGAATTTCCGTTCGTGTGTCAAGATTCTTTTTGTTATGGATGGCGCTGAAGGGATTTGTATATATGACAAACGAATATCCTCAACCTAGTTTTCATACAACTGATATGTTAAAATGTTTTTTTTTTATGGTTCCTCCATGACCTAAATTCGTTTCCAACAGGGGTGTGTATGCATTTTACGTGTGAATCTGTTTCATAATGGGGATTTCCAACACGATTTCTTGAGGAATAGAGGAACGAGGAAGTGATGACCACTTAATAACAGACAACAGTGTCAAATTCGAGGCTGTTTACTTGGGTTTGTGGCAATGATTGATTCACTAATCCGCGTTGATTGTATAGTACCTAATACATCTTCCATTCTGGACTGGAGGCAAAGATGTAAATCCATCTTCCGTTAGACTGGAGCCTCAATAAGTGAATGCAACTTTCCCTGCTCGGTCCGGTTGATATTGCTAAACTGTTAGACACGTACTCGTGTGATTTCTACACGCAGTACGGATGCAACAAGGAAATATTCCGATGGTCACGAGTTTGTTTCTTGTGCTGGCAAGGAAATCGCCCACACGCTCGTACTTTTATTCACGCTGTTACGAAATGTCATATGGCCGATGTAGCCATAAAATGGCGTTTAGTAAACCAGCATGGGATATCGAATTTTAAAAACGAAAGGTAGTAAGTAATAAGTCTACCGGCATTTTGCCGCTATACTTTCATTTCGACTACCCACAATATTTTCTCGCTAAAATGTGTGTTATTTTTGCATCACCGTTCTTTCATCAGCATATGTGGGAAAAATTATGATAACACACATACCCCGATTGTCTTAGTATTTTTCGATAAGAATAAAACATGTACCCTGGGAGATTCGACGAATTCCATAGAATGAATAAAACACGTCGTCAACAACAACATCGAATTTTCTCGACAGCGTTGGCCATGGGATCGAGAGACGATTCTTATCATTGAGTAAGGTCATTTAAAAAATCAGTCTCGCCCCGTCGAACTTTTAGGTCTATTTATTTTTTAACCACAACATCCTTGTTGTGTGTTTTCCTTGACGTCATGAGAACTGATTTCGATTCATTCACTTTTTTAGGTCAGAGTCATTTACTTTCAAACGAAGGCGCGTGTTCATTTCAGGTCCATTATGTGGATACAAAACAATAGTTCATTGATCTCTACTTTAACAACTTAACCAACAATACCAGTCGTGTAAATAATGGATGTGGTGCAGGCCCACAAATTAATTTTTGTTATTTCTATTTGGATTTATTAGGGCGTGGGTCATAATGCACTTTTATCGTACGTTAAATTGAAATGACCTACCCCAAGTCAACGATGTCTCGTTCATGGATTGACACTATCTCAACATCTGATAAACATTGGAGACTAAACTTTCTCTTTTGGAGGCCTGCAGAACATTGGAGCAGCAAAGCCTACTACCCTAAAAGACCCTCATATTCCAAGTTCTTTTCCCCTAATCTACATGAAAGATTGTTCGTTTTTTTCCCCTGTTGCATCCTTATTGGCGTCGATCCTTGACACATCCTGTTCTTGATGAATGTGACGTGATTTGAAGAATTTCTAAGATAAACTTGAAGACGAATACTGGGTCAAAGAAAATGCGAAAAGAGAAAAGTTTTCCACAAGATGTCTTGAGAATGAAGAGCAAATTACACATGAGACGTTATTTTTTGGTGGCAATCTCATGTTGATTGTGCCAATTTAGCTACCCAATTTAGAGAAAACTGAAAATGAATTTTTCTGAATATGCTGCTTTTCTACTCATTAACAATAGATCCCGGGCTGGGTCAACATTTCCATTCGCTTCAGCTGGGTGTTACTGAAGATGCAAAGAGTTCTTGTTCATTTTAGAACGCCCGAAAAAGAAAGGCTGTTGCGAAAACCGTAGCCTAATGGATGACAAAAATGGATTTTATGCACGTTCATTATTTTTTCGATTCAGGGAAACGCGAATTTCACTTGTAAAAAAAACAACTATGACTTCCAAGAGTGAAACGTGGTGTAACGTAATTTTAGAGGAAAAAATGCGGGAAAGTGACATGCACTATAACGAACCCACCTACGTGAATTAACAGAAATAAAATTTTTATTATTTTTTAAATTATTTTTTTACGTTTTTAGGATTTGTGTCTACGAACGCGCCGGTCAGGCGACGGTCTTCTGCTAGAGCAGACGCTCGTCTTTGGTTTTCTTACTCGCGTGCACAGGCAGGCGGGATTCCCAACAGTGTGCACAACGATACATTTAAATTTCTCTTTAATCTTATCTTTTTTGGGTTTGCTTTCCAAAGGATTTGTTCTTATAAAAATGTCGGCATGTTTTGGCCTTCACGTCGGGCGTACCAACTCTTGCGTGGCAGTCTGCAAGGTGAGTTGGAGTTCGAAAGAAATTCTATCCATGTTGATATCTTAATGGCTACTCTTTTCTATAGGATAGTAAATCTGATGTCGTAGCTAACGATGCCGGTGATCGTGTCACGCCGTCCATCGTCTCATTCTCTTCTGAAGAGATTGTAAGTTCACATGATAAAGATGAAGACAGTTTCCCGTTTTCATATCTGACTAATCAATGCATTACAGGCTGTTGGTCTGCCTGCCAAACAAGGTCTTTTTAGAAACATGTCTAACAGTGTGGTCAAATGCAAAGAACTTCTATGCTGGAACGGAGAAGAAGCAGAATTGACCAAGCTCCAGTCCACATCTGTCTGCCCAGTCATCGTTAAAAACAAGAAACTGTTATATGAAGTAGAGGTGGATGAAAAGAAGAAATTCTTTTCTCCAGAAGATATCTTAGTTCATATTTACAAAAAGTTGTATGGTAAGTCCCTGTAAAATTTCCCACTGAAAAGATTAATGTCACTTTTTTATTTTCAGATATTGCTATTCACCATTCTAATGCAGTTGATGAATCCATGAAAGCTGTTGTGAGCGTTCCGCTCTCTTTTACTTCTGAACAAAGACAAGCCGTGTGGAAAGCTGCCGAAAAAGCTCGTTTTAACATATTGCAAGTCATTAGCGAGCCTGCCGCTGCCTTGCTGGCGTATGGCATCGGGCAGGCTAACAAACACGAAACTCTGTACGTATTCCCCTTATTCTAAAATAATACCATTGATCCCTAGACTGGTTATTCATTTATTTTTTCACACACAAAGTTGCTGCTTGGTGTATCGCTGTGGTGGAGCGACGCTGGATGTCTCCGTGGTGAATGTTCGTGGAGGCATGTACAGCGTTGTCTCGTCTTTGCACAGAAAGCAAGGGGGTGACAAGTTCACGGCTCTTGTAGCCAATTATCTTGCCGACGAGTTTCAAAAGTAAACTTTTACAAGTTTACATTCAGACGTCAAATAACCGACACATTTTAAACATTATAGCAAATGGAAATTGGACCCTCGAGAGAGCAAACGATCCATGTTCAAATTGATGGGTGCTGCAGAAGAGTGCAAACACGTACTATCGACGTTGAATACTGCCCACTGTTTTATTGAATCGCTTCACGAAGGAGTCGATCTTAGTGCCAATGTGTCTCGGGCTAGAATAGACATGCTTATAACTCAACTCTTCCCAGAATACATTGGACCTATTTCTGAAGCATTGACACAGGCTGGTCTGACTGCTTCCAATGTACACAAGGTATTTGGTCTCCCGCAGTACCGCAAAAAACAGAATCAATCAATTTTTCGACTAGGTGATTGTTTGTGGTGGAACGGCAAAAATGCCCAGGCTGCAACAAGCTATCCAAGAAGCTCTGCCTAATAGCGAGTTGCTCTCCAATTTGACAGCCGACGAGGTGATTGCCGTCGGGTGCAGTAACCAAGCTGCCGTGATCGGAGAACCTTGGGATACGATTTGTCAACACAAACAAGTCGCAGTGCCATCAATCAGCAAAAGCATTTCAGTGCGCGTAAGTTGAAAAAACACAAAATTGTTTATTGTATTATATAACTTGGTGTATTGGCAATGAATAACAGTGCGGAGACGAAGACGAGAGTCAAACAACGATGGTATTTTCTGCTCAAACGCCACTGTCGTCTCGCTTTTCTCTGCCTGTCCCACTAGGCAAGAAGCATAATGTCGCCAATCTTGACGTCTTTGAAGAAACTGAGCTTGTTGCAAAGGTAACATAGTATTTTACTTTTTTCTTTAAAGACGATGTAGCAATAATTGTTCAATTTTGGCAGCTAACTTTAAACAACTTACCAGAAGCGCCCAGCGTGGCTGCCAATTTTCATCTTTCCAGGTTTAATAGGATAATGATTTCCCTCGTTTTCTGGGTTTAACAATTGTTCTTATTGCAGTGACGGATCTCTGCACGTGACACTAACAGAAAAAATAACAGGTGTCACTACGGCAGCGACAATTGGAACTACTATCTTGGCATGACTAAACAAAAAGTGAGGCACAGGCTGAAACATTGAAATCATATGGCTCGAGGATAATTGCAACACAGTTGACTACTGAATCCTATCACATTCGATCAATAAACAAAAGAAAACGCATTTAATGCCTGGAACGCTCATTCGTCTGGTGACTGGTGGATGTAAAAATAAACATAAGCTGGGTCTCCGTCAATAGACTGGATTTCATCCACGAGAGATACAGTTAGGATAGACGTATCGTTGTAGTAGCGCCATTCGCCATCTTCACAATATACGTGCGAAACATAGTGACCTGTAGAGACAAAACATACATCGCAATTCCGTGGACAGACTAGAAAAAAATAATAATAATACCGAAATGTTTTGACTCTCCAACGTGAACAATCTGTGCAGCTAATGCATATTGACTGGGCAGGACATCTTCGACATTTTCCATGAACCGCCGAACATCCAGCAGTCTGGGTGGGACGATATGTTTGGCAAGCTTTGCATCTTTAGAAAAGCGGTTTACCGACATAATCAGCTTGCTGTAAATAGAAGTAAAGATCATAGACCCTTGAGAAACTTGTTAATAGGAATTAAACCTTGGCAGAGTTCTGAATTTCGAGCTTATTTTCATGCTGGTTGCTTGGCAATTACTGCATGCCAGGTCACGTTCTTCTTCCGCCATATAAGCTTCCAAACATTGCTCTAAGTCACACGAACTTTCAGAGAACGGTAGGCATATGGAAGTGTTTTTCTGGATGTTTTTCTTTTTCTTCCCGCATCTTAGAAATTGTAGACATAAGTTTCGGCCAAACGAGGTAACGAAATTGCATGATTATTTACTTGACGCAGTGATATACTTCAATCATTTCACACTGGAAGTGCGACTCAACTGGATTTGCCGGTCCAGGTGGCAGCGCCGATTTCAAGTGTTCGATGAGCCGTACAAGGAATTCATTGGCATCTTGCTGTTCTCGAACTAAGTAGCTCGGATGTAGCGTCCATAGATTTTCAACAAAATTCCTACGGAAGTTGAGGGAAAATGATTTGTTTTGGCGCATAATATTCGCTATACTCACTGGGTACTAACGTTGACTGCATGTGAAAGGCCCGTTTTCCGTGCAGCTATTATTTGGGCAAACAAACCCGAAAAATATGGCAAATCTTCCACCTGTTTAAAAGCACTGACGAGATCGTCCGTAAATCCAGGCAAAGCAAATAAAACTTGAAGGGTCGCATTGACGTAACACGTGTTTCCAAAATTTTTAAGACTGTAATCAAAATTTGATTTTAAAACCATTTTCATTTGTACAATATATTCAAAAACAACAATGGACATACCCGATTTCGTAAGGCAGAAAAGACTGGGATGAAAAACTCCGGCTTCTAGTAATAACTGACGGGCCAGGTTGAGGGAAAGGGCTGTCAGGTTCATCATGTGGTTGGTCAAGGTTCACAAGCTTGGGAATGTTGGAAACTCGTTTATTTTCAACAGGTGTCGGTGAGCGGGCAATTGGGCTGACTCGATTATTTCCACCATAAAAGGATTTAACAGGAAAAGGCTGAGTTTTAGATTCCATTGCAGAATCCAGTACTTTCTTGTCCTCCTGCTGTTGCTTCTGGGGATTTGTAGGTGAAGCTCGTTTTCGAAGATTTTTTACATTTGTCAGCTCAGTTGCAATCAGTGGCTTAGGTTTCTTCCTACCAGAAGGAGTTTTCTGAGCACTATAGGTCCAACAGCTGGATTTTTCAAACTCTAGATCAATAGGGTCTTCAAATAATGCAACAACAGGCTCAACCTCCTGTCTGGAGCAAACTTCTTTTATGCTCGGGTTTGCTGGTTTAGCTATTGACTGTACACCAACACATGTGTTTACCATCCTTTATGAGAAAAACAAAGAAATACTTCATTGGTTGTTGAGAATGATACTGTCAAGCAGAGATGGTTAAACCTGAGTTCTTCTGGAAATTGTGTCGTGTCTTCTCTGCTAACATTATGGCTAGATGTAGATCTCAAGTTATAAAGGTGTGAATTTGGTATCCAGAAACTAACACTATTCAGTTCTTGATGAGGCAGATGTTTATCTTCTTTAGATCTAAAGAATATATTATATAAAATAAATTCTATTGAGATTCATAAAGATTCACATATGAATACTTACAATGATGCTGCGCTTATGTTCCTTTTAAGATTATCGAACAAAATTTCACTCGTTTTCTTCGGATCCCTTTGAAAAGAGGAAACGTAACCTGGCATTTCATGAAGACATGGAAATTGAATTCAAAAACCACATGTAGTGCAGACTGATTGCTGCCATGAAACAACACAGCGTTGCGAGTTTGTATATACCACCAGAGTTTTTCTTTCTTTTTTCTTCTTCAAAATGTAAACTTCAGTTGGAATTGAATAGGTGACATTTACAATAAGGAGAATAACAAAAAAAGAGAAAAACATCCAACTTTATATATCGATGAATTTTATATCGATTTTTCCCGCAATCGTTAAGTCACGTATAGAGCCGCTGCTTCTTTGTAAAAGGCTTAGCAGTGGCCAGAGTAGAAGAATCGGCGGTGGCGTGATCGGGCGAGTCTGCAAGGTGAGTGTTATTATTGTTATCACAACTGTTTTCTGTCAACAAAAACAACCTTAATTGTGCTGGCAACAGATAGCCTAGGGGAGTGAGAACGCATTTGGTCAGTTGTCATCAACTTAATTGATGACATTTGCATCTCTTTTATTGATGGAATAGACAGTGGCGTCGATGCTGGAGGGACGCCTTTTCGGTAAACAAAGAGATCCTGACAAGTCTGCGCACAAGGCCAGGCATATTCGCTATCGGGAATGAAATGTTATTGTTTAGGCGACGATGTCCGTGACATCGTAGTCTAGGTGTGCCTCTAGTTAGTTGAAGGTTCATTGGCACCTTATGGCTTTCTTTTTTTTTTTTTCTTTAACTGAAACTTGCATATTTTTTCCCGGTTTTTTATGGGGTTCTCCCGTAATTCACAAAACCAGACTAGAATTTTTGCTTGTCGCGTTGTTGCAATATTGGATATTACTGAAGCCTTGCAAGTGGTACCTATCATATTAAATATTGACTTATTTTTCTTTTGCGCTCGATGTTCACAAGTAGCGAAATTAGGCCTCGTATGGTCATTGACTCTCATTTTGGTAAATTCGAACGCCTCAGCTCACCTATCAAGTTCTCACGGAGATTCGTGTCTCAGTGGGTTCGACAACGTGAGGTGTGCAGCACACGAATCGGGAGACATGTAATAAAAAAAATTAAATTACAAAAAAAAAAGAGAAACAAAAGCCGTGACCCATATTACGGTCATTCGTCTGATACACAGCCGGTGTCGCATGTTTCTTGTAAAGCCTTTGGCTTCTTCTCCGTCTTGGGCGTTATGCAGAGGTTGTTTTCTACGACCGTTAGATGGCATCTCGAATGTTTAGGAATTTACGCAGCAGCGTCGGCCGGGTTCTCGATTGTTCTCGTTTCGGCTCGCACTTTCAGAAGCTATTATTGTTGTGGTTTCTTGCCCTTTGGGGGGGCTACTGACAGGAATGTCCGAAGATTATACAATCAACAAAAAATATGATCTCGGGTTAAAAGGAAGAAAGTAGATGACATCCATGTTTATTGTAGAACCTGATTGCCATACTAATCTTTAACGAATTTCGCAACGGCGAATGGCGTCTCAGAGTGCGACTATATGAGAAAATTAGGAGTGCATAGTCCCGCTGAACTGAGTTCAGTGTTTTGGTCTACACAGATCGAGGCCACTGCTTTTGCGCTATCAGATACCCCCAAAATTGACATTTTCAAAGTGCGGAAGATTTGATTTCAAACTGTAATCACTCAAAAATGCCGAGTATGGGGTAGGGTTTTCTAAGAAATGTCCACTTTTTGACGCGTAGTTTGCAACTTGTCGTGACGAGACAATGCAAGCACGAAAACAACAATAGAGAGAAAAACAAAACAATTTTTAATACAACAAAAAAACGGGTGTGTGTAAAACCGGTCAGGCCGACCTTCCAAAATTCCGTTTAAATGGTGCAGTGTGTGCAACATTAAACCCTTTCTCCGGTTGCAATATTCTTCGGGGCACTCTTAAGGGCTTATTCCTTAAATCTTTGAGATATAGAAAACCAAAACGAAACAATAAAAATCCATTGTTTTGCATCTGTTTCCAGGGATCAGGCGTCTGTTGATCCAAGTTGCTGCTGCCGACTCGCGATTATTTTTTTTTTGTGTTTCAAAAAAAAAAAAAAAAAAATTGTTTTGGTTTGGAAGAGCAAAATCCGGAAATATGGATGAAAATACCAACGAGAGCCAGCGGATGCGTCATCAATCGGTGAGATTTGCTGCCGGCGAAAGCTCGTCGACGACGTCATCATCTCAGCTTCTCTACTCTCCGCGCTGCATGCCCATCAAATCGGCGCTGAAACATTCCTCCTCCTCTTCTTCGGCTGCGTCCGGATCAACCGATTCGGGATTCGCTGGCTCCGCTTTTGCCGACAACGAAGGTTAGCTTTTTATTTTCTCTCTCTTTTATGAGACAAAATATCGTCATCGTGATGGATTGCACGGCACCTGTTGTTGTTGTTGTTGGTGCTCGCAACCAATTTGGTCAAGCGAAATTATGCGCTGCTTGCTGGAAGCCAAAGTCTGTGTGTGAGAGTAAATTCCTTATTCGGTAGGTTGCCAAGGGCGTTTCAAAGTCATTATTAGGCAAAGACGTGAAACAACTTAAATCTGTAATCTTTTTTTTTTTAAAAAAAGGGGAAAATTCTTGATTTTTCTCAAGAAAAATAACCTCAGGCTGTTAAGCAACAAGTGGATCACAAGAGCGACGAGTCCGCGGTTATACTAAAAGGAAAAAGACGGAAGAGAAAGAAGGTGACCTTCACCAACTGGTGGCGAATAAAACGGGGAGAAAAATATCACATGAATGAAAGAAAAGAGGGAAAAAAAAATTTATATTGCGTAGAAAGTAAAAGAAGAGTTTAAGCAAAAAAAGACGGTGAAGGTTAAATTTTCGTGTACGCCATCATCGTAGTTCGTAAAAGCCCTTCCGGCTGCCGTTGCTCTTCAAACGTCCTACTCCCGCAGACTTCGCGTAATCGCCAATTTTTCCCTCCTTTTTTTTTTATTTTTATTCTACTGCCCGAAAGACAAAAAAAAAAAAAAAAAGGCCTCGACCAAAATCGGAAGATTTCGCCGTTGGGCTTTTTTTCGATAACGTAACATTCGAGTAGAGCATCAGGGCAATTAAGTTATGTCACCGTTTGGCTCTGGCGATGATGAAACGTGTTGATGCCAAAAATTCTTCGCACTCGATAAAAAAAAAAAAAAAACTAAAAATAATCTGCGCAGACATAGAGGCAACTGCGCCAAACGTCCTCTACCACCTTTCACGCCAAACAATTTAGAACAAGACTGCAAACAAATTGGCAAAGTTAGAAATAAAAATTCCTTTGAAATTGTTTTGACCCCCCCCCTTTTTTTTTACCTTCGGCTCTGCTGCGAGTTATGGGGCATGGCAACTGTCAATTTTCTTTTTTTTTTTTTTTTTACATCACTGAATCATTGACATGCGGCGGGTCATCCCATATAGTCACACGTGTTTTTAATAATACGCTTTTAGATGCGATACACATGGATAATGTGACTCATTTTGATTAGACACACGCTGTGTGCTGTCGCGAGATGTGGTTCGGGCCGCGTGACAGCTGTGTCGAGTCATCTGAATTTTTTTTTTTTTTTAAAGGAGCGACCTTGTATTTAATGTTTTGCACGAATATTTAAACAAGCTGATTAAGTGTATTTTTATTCTCCCTTTGCATTTTCCGTTTCCTATCGGTTAGATTTTGCCTCTAGCTTTTCGACGTCCTTTCAACGTTTTTACCAGACGATCACGTGACATTTTCTCAGTCTCCTCTTTACGCCCCTATAACATACCCGCCAACCAACAAAAAAAAAAAAAATGGCGTCAAGAGACCTTGGTCAACTAATCGTTTAGCAAAAAAAAAAAAATAAATAGAAAAACTTACCTCCATTCCGCAGACGAAAAGACGTGAAAATTTATGATGTTAGCCAAACTGCGCAGTTTCTAAGCCTTTTTCGCGCCACGCAGTCAGCTGTGTTGTTTTTGTGTGTGTTCATCTGCTGCGGACAGGAATTAGGTTTTTTTTTTTTAAAGTTGTATACACAATGCGCATGCGCAACAGTCAAGGAATGGGACCGGAACTCGTCGATACGGCCATCTTATCCAAGATGGCTGCGCCCATGCACACCGCCCGCCTTGCTTCTAAAAAACAAAGGGAAACAAAGGTGGGGTATACGTGTCTGTGTTCACGTTGGAAAGCCACGCGTTTTGTTTTTGTTCGCGTCTCGGTTGGCACCGAGTGTGTGTTAGGGATAGAGAGAGAGAGAGAGAGTTTCATATGAGGAGACTGAAATAACTACCATCCCGCGCCATTGCTTCTTTTGCTTATTCGATAACGACTGCAAACCAAAATGGTGGCGATTAGATAACCTCTTTTTTTTTGTTTTTGTTTTTTATTCCGTTGTTTTTGAGTTGGAAATGACAGTTCACCTGAGGTCCTTGGGGTTTTCTGGAGAGTGGGACATGTTTTTGTTGGTGTGGTAACCGAATATGACACAATGAGATAATGCGTGATGTACAACTTTATTTTTTAAATTTCATCAGTCGTTTACAATGAGATAATGTCTGATGTAAATGAAATTTTGAATTTCATCAGTCGTCATTAAGTGCGTTTTGTTATTCGTTGAAGGTGAATTCAAAGTCGTCATATCAGACACCGGACCTCTTCTGGTCCGGTGATCCACACGCCAGGGAATTTATTATATTTTTTTTTTTCGTTAAAAAAAAGGGGGTGGTAGAGATTTCAGGAAACTGGAAGACCCAGACAAATCTCGTTATTTAAAAGGAAACAAAAAAGGAAAAAAAAAACAAAGAAATAGTTCGAAAAAGGCGTAAGCGATTGGTTCTTTCCACGAAAGCCAAAACATTTTAGTCATTATCGGAATCCCAGTTTTAGAATCTGCGCCAATACAACAAAGAATGGGCCGACTCCTAGAAGAAAATGAAATAGCATTTAGTTTAATGCGACCCTAAAACGACATGTAAGAAGAGAACGGGTAAGATAAAATCTTGTTTTTCTTTATGTTGTTTTGGTTGTTTCGCTTCGGTGGAACACCAGAGGGCTAAAACCACGTTTTCGTCTCCGCCATGATGGTTGGAAGTGCGCAGTTTTTCAAGGCAATAAAATACACACACTGTAGAGATGTCGCTACTATCGCTGCTTTGGGGCATATCGTATGATGTGGTTTAGGTCCACCCTTCCTGTCTAAGCTCCTCCCTCTCCGTCGTGCGGGCACGCAGTGGGAACAGCAACGACAGGGGAAGGGTAGGACTGATATATAGAGGACCCAGGTAGAGCCTCGTGTTTGTGTGAGCGTTAGTATTAGTCCGGCATGCGAGAGAAGCGGGTGAAGAAGACGAACGCGAGGCGTCCACCACTAACAAACATTGTCGACAGTAGACGGGCTAATTGCTGGCTTATCTTGTAGTCGATAAGAGGCTGTTGTTCGATTCAAAATCATCTTGTGTCATTGAAAGAAAAAGAAGTTAGAATTTAAGGGAAAACTAGTATCAATGAGCTACGATTCTTATTCAGCCCACAATTCAGTGCCGCCGAATTCCTTTGTTATCGAAATCAGCTGTGAAGATGGTGGAAAAATACGGCGACGATAGTTCAGACAATGGTAAGAATGTTTCCGTCCACGTCATAATGCCGCCTGTGTGCTATTGATTGTTGCCAAGATGGGGCGTTAGCCACCGTCGGTTTTTTTTTTCTTGTTTTTTTTGGCAGAGTTGTTGTTGTGCACTAGAATTTTCTAGCTCCCTCCTATAACGCCATCTTTCCCCATGTAAAGGAAAACCGGGTTTGGAGGTGACTGACCCTAGTGTCTGTGTTTGATTTATGTGTTCGTTTTGATTCGCGTGTTAAATTTAGCCGACTTGGCATTGACCGATATTGTGATGGGTCTCTAATGACAAATGTTTATTGCGTGCAGGCGAAGGCGAGAATGATATGGTCGTGTTGGATGCGGATCGCCAATCGGCCATTCTGCGTCAGAAGGAAGAAGCCAAGAAGCGCCGAAGGAAGAAGAAGCGGACCGGATCCAGCCTCTTCGCCTCAACTTTTAAGGGTAAAAAAAAAATAATAATATCTTGTTGCTATGCAAAAACCGGCTAGAGTCTAAATTTATATTTTAAAAAATAATAAATAGAGCTCTACAAACTGACGGGCGAGTTTTTGGGGCAAGGCGCTTACGCCTCGGTTCAAACCTGTGTCAACATTTGGACTGATGTCGAGTACGCAGTCAAGGTAAATCTTTCTTAATGTAATTTTACACTTATGGGCATTTGAAGAAGAAAAAAAAAAAAAGGAACAAAACTGGTTATTGACCCCCATATCCTTGACATGGGTTGTATTTTCCAAAAGTGAAAGTTGGAACCTAATTTTTTTGTGTGTGTTGCTGTTGGCTGTTTTTTCGTGTATGTGCAGATAATTGAAAAAGTGCCGGGGCATAGCCGCGATCGCGTTTTTAAAGAAGTGGAAACGTTCCACCACTGCCAGGGACATCCCAACATCATCCAATTGATCGAATTTTTCGAGGAGGAAGATCGCTTCTATTTGGTCTTTGAAAAGATTTTGGGTGGCCCATTGCTGTCGCACATTCAACGACGCATTCACTTCACCGAACACGAAGCCAGTTTGGTGCTTCGTGATTTGGCTGCCGGCCTGCAATTCCTGCATAAGAAGGGCATTGCTCACCGAGACCTCAAGCCGGAAAATATCCTTTGCGTCTATCCCGACCGTCTGACGCCGGTCAAGATCTGTGATTTCGATCTCGGTTCGGGCATCAAGTTCAACTCGAACCTCAACTCGCCCATCTCTACGCCGGAACTTCTTACTCCGGTGGGCAGTGCCGAATTCATGGCGCCCGAAGTTGTTGATGCTTTCGTCGGCCACGTTATCAACGGCTACGATAAGCGATGCGACTTGTGGTCGCTCGGCATCGTCATGTACATCTTGCTTTGCGGCTATCCCCCATTCTACGGCCATTGTGGGGCCGATTGCGGATGGGAACGTGGTGAAGCGTGCCAATCGTGCCAGGGTTTGCTATTTACCAGCATTCAAGAGGGACGTTATGAATTTCCCGAACGCGAATGGGCTCACATTTCGCATGAGGCCAAAGAGCTCATCCGCGGACTGTTGGTGAAAGAGGCGCCACGTCGTCTGTCGGCTCAATCTGTGCTCGAGCATCCATGGGTCAAGAATGGTGGCCCGCGTACTCCTTTAATTACTCCGCAAGTCATTCGCAGGTATTTTTTAAAAGTCTCTTTTCTAATTATAGCGTTGTGTGTTTTTCATTTGTGAAATTTTTGTTTAAAAAAATAATAAATAGGAACAATAGTGCCCGGGAATTGTCGGTGTTTGCAGAGAGCGCCATGGCCGTCAAACGGGTGGTAATGCAACATTTCAGCATGAATTTGACCTTGGAAGCGAGACTGAGGAGTCTGGATGAAGATTCTGGTTTGGGCCAGGAAACCGAAGTCATCGAGATGGATGTCGACAGTCAGTCGGTGGAGGACGATACCATTCAATTCGGTCACTTGTCTCTCGATTCGGAGAATGTGGTCGTTCCCGTCAAATCGTCAATGAGTAGCGCGTCGATGGACCACTCTGCACGCGGGGAATCGCGCAAGAAAGTTACGTTCGGTTTGGCTCCGCCTACCGGCTCACGATTGGCTCAGAGACGTTTAAAGTCGTGTCTTAGTCTGGACGCTCTGACTCCCAACGGCAATTAAAGACAACTTTGACTGTCCCACCTTGTCTACGTCTACAACAACAACAACAAAAAAAAAACCATGATAATTTTGCGTATGACTTCTCTCCCTCCCGTCTCTTACCAATGTTTCAGTTATTTCTTTTTTTTTTTCGTCTATTGCTTCCATCACCCACAAAAAACTAAACAAAAAAAAAAAAAATAACTACTTTTGTAAATATTTTGTAAATATGAAAAAACAACAAAAAAAAAACAACTTTAATTGAGCTTTTTTAGTTTGATCGTTTTTCCACATGGTATATCGTTTGGCGGAAAAGACAAAAAAAAATTCATTCTTAGTCCTCGTTTTTTACCGTCCAATTGAATGGAAACCACAAAATGCAAAGTTTCTTCCTTTTCCCTCCCCTTTCCCCACGAGTGACTCAGGTTTCAATTGGCTCGGACGATAAGGGGGTTTAAATTTGTGTGTGAACATTGGACATAATTAATCTTTTAACAGTAGTAGGTTGTAGGCTCGGCCATATATTTTCCTCTTTTTCTATTTTGATATATCGGGTCATGATTCATATCCCCCGCCTAACTTTTGGTGTTGGTCCGGTGCGATTTCCGACTTTCCTTCTTCCTACCCCGACAGTTACGCGGTTTATTATGTAGCCAATCGTTTTCTTATTTTTCTCTATTTTTGGGCAAAAAAAACAAAACAAAAACATAATTCATCATATTGATATATTTTAATCACGTTCCCGGTTTTCTCTGTGTAACTGTCGAAGAGGCTGTTGTTAACACGACATCAACGTGATATATCTACAAATGGGTGATTGGATTATAACGAACGCGGGAGTTTCGGGTTGGCTTTTTTTCCTGTTTTTTTTCCTTGAATCTTTGAAAAAACGAATGTACGCTTGTCATAGTGTGTGCGTGTTGTACACCTCCGAGTACAAAAGTGACTTAAAAGTTTTTCCATTGCATGGTGACCATCACGAGATGCGAAACGGAAGGTGTAAGATGTGATGATTCTTCCTCGAATTGGCATGTTCTATTATAACATCTTTCTGTTGATGTCACGTATGATGATCATATGTTCCCCAGTTTCTCCATGTGTCCTTCTGGGAGAAGACACTACTGGTCTTGAAATCGAGATCCTATTTAAAGCAACAAAAATGTAAAAAGACGTAAAAATACAATTGGATTTCAAACTCACTGTTTTTTAAGTTGTATGCTCTTTACCGTTACCGCTATTCGTGTGATAATAAATGCAATTCGGGCGATTTTTGCTGCGCAGCCTGCGCGTAGTACAATGGGAGGCATGATTGTTTCACTGTAGAACTACTGCAGCAAGACTGCATTGGCTTTATTTTGGACACTGTCATCGTTCGGCAAGGCAAGCTGGTCTAGAAAGTCAATTTTCATAGCCATGGACGATTTGGGTAAGTTTCACTTGCTGCTATTTTAAATAAATGGTCACTTAAAATTTAACAGCTCAATCAGCTGGGACAAAGAAGGTGATTCAGACGTGTAATTTTTATTTCAGCGCTACTCGAACGCGTATTTCTTCGAGTTGGTAGCGCAGATACCGACGAGAAATTGGAAGCTGTCATCTTAAAGTTTCTCTGTCCCGTTTTGCTCAAATTAACCAGTACTGAAGAAAATGTTAGGAAAAAAGTGATGGAATTGCTGGTCCATTTCAACAAACGTGTCAAAAGCCGTCCAAATCTCCAGCTGCCAGTTGTTGATTTGATGAATCTTTATCAAGATCCTTCCTGTTCAATCTTTTTATCGGTAAATCCGTTCATTTGTAAGTGGCCCACTTCTCCTGGGTGATTAATCCTTCTGAGATTTTCGACAGAATTTTGCAATCATCTATATAAAAATGGGCTTCCCTCGGTTGGACGTGGCAAGACAGGCAGAATTGCTGCCTCAGCTTTTCAACAGTATTCATGGAAAACCTTTACAGCATCAGGACAGTCTGCTATTCATTGCCCTCCCAGCCCTAGCACATGCAAACCTTTCCACAGAGGTATTGAAGCAGCCATACCTCTTCCTTCAAGAGAAGGTGGAACTTGCTAAATACATTAGAGACTTTTTTCTTGATATCGTGTTGTTGCCATATGGGTAAGTAGATTTTTAAATCACACCTTTATTTCAACCTAA
Organism: Daphnia magna; assembly: GCF_020631705.1. Classification (NCBI taxonomy): domain Eukaryota; kingdom Metazoa; phylum Arthropoda; class Branchiopoda; order Diplostraca; family Daphniidae; genus Daphnia; species Daphnia magna. The sequence goes on along the minus strand of NC_059186.1, from coordinate 860,401 downwards.
CCGCCTTTTTAATCAACCTATTCATTATGGTTTCAGATTAGTCCACCCCAGCGCAAATCCAACGACTCCTTCCAATCCTCCGCCGGGGATGAGCGAATATGGCTGGAAAAGATCACTTGGGGAGGTTCAGCTTAAGGCAGAACAGCTGGAAGAAACAAAACTTGGAATTGTCAAGTTCGTTTCAAGTGGAATTTTCGGCGAACAAAATATCGTTCCGCATTTGGTTGTTGCAGCAGCCGATACGCGTTTCAGCGTAGCCAATGCGGCCGATAGTGCCCTTAAGAGGATTGGCGGGTTGGTACTAACGCTTCAGTTATTTTGGGGGTTTTAATATTTATATCTTTTCGCGTTTTTTCAATCTTTTTCAGAACTGTTGACTGGAACGATGTAGCTGTGATAACCGTGTTGTATCAGCTTTTCCTAGGCACGCGTAATTCAAAAGAAAACATTAAACCGGAATTTCGGCGCGTTCCCGCTTGCACTCGTCTACGACTCAAATTATTTACCTATCTAATTCGGTCACGCGAAGCCAGCACACAATTCCCTGCTTGTATTCAAGTAAATTGAAATTCGCATAAAATTTTGCCAGTATTGAATATCAATTTCTTTGCAGTTAACATTCGAAGGGCTTTTCGGAGAGAATTCAAACGCTAAATTGAAGGTCATGGCGCTCCAGTTTCTTCATCAGATGCTTTCCAAGTCAGTTTGCGTGTGTTAAAAAAGAACTCGGTGGTTAACTATATTGATGTTATCTTCTTTATTTCACTTTATAGCTGTCCAGTATCTCGTCTTTCACCGATATCTCCCGTATTGATTTCTGGTTTAATGAAAATAATCAACGACACACAGGGGGTCAGCAAATCCTGTTATACGTAAACCCCCTATACATTGCATAAATAGTCGTATCATTCTAATTTAGGAATCGAAACTTCGTGGATCAGCTTTAGTTGCCTTGGGCAAGCTCGGTCAAAAGCTACCCGAAGCTGTAACCAAAGATATGGCAATCATCCAAATGCTCTTTAATGCCATGGAAACGGTACCCAGCTTCTTTCTTTTCTCTCCTCTCCTCATTGGACAGCATTCTTTTCATTTCTGATCAATAGGAAGAGCCCGAGACGAGAATGGCCGTTCAGGAAGCTCTTTCCATCATGCTACCGGCATTTAAACATCTAAGCAGCTCAAATGCTGCTATACTGGAAGCCTTGCTGGCGACTTCATTAGAATCCCAACAACATCTTTTGCGGCTTATTGCCGTTCAATACGCTGGTGGAATATTTCATCCAACTCACGTTACCTCTCGCTATCTGCTTCTCCTCGCCGCCGGAGACCCGTATGCAACGGCATTTAAATGTCATAGATTGTATTATTGACCAGTGATTCAAATGTCATAGGAAGGAAGAGGTCAAATCAGAGGCTATGAAATTGCTTTACTCCAATCTTCCTAAATCGGCTGAAACTTACGATACGGAATCGATGGAAGTCGATCAAAACGAAAAATGGCTACCTGATTTCATTGAGATGGTTCTGTGCATCTCGGAAAAAGCATCCACCCGAATGAAAAGCCGCAGTGCCGTAACTTATGGAACCCGTACACTTCCGTTTGAACTTGCCGCGTACTCTGAGGTGAAACACAATTAATCATCAATTGAATTACGTATTTGTAACGTTTTTTCATTGACATTTTTGTTCAAAGATGCTTTCATATTTAAGGCTATGCTTGGCAAACAGCGCGTTGTTGACTCCCTCGCTGGAGCTCTTAAACGAACCCGAACTGATCAGTTCTGCAGCTCGCCATTACATTGAAAAACTCGTTAGCGAAAATGGACCAGTGACAGCTTATCTTGATCTCGCATTAGAATTGCTGGCCGCAAATCCATCGAAAATTCCGCTTCAGTGCGTCCTCGAAGTCGTGGCCGGAGTTCCAAAGCTGTCGGCCGTCTTGCTCTCGAAACTTGACATGTTCAAAACACTGCAGCATCATAACAAGGAGGATGTTCGTGAAATGATTGCCCAGATAATTGCTGTCATTGTCTGTGAAAGTTATGACACTCTCCAGGTTGACGCATTGATTCACGATCTTTGCCGCAACCTCAAAGACAAACCGCTGGAACAACAGCACGGATTCATCTTGACTTTGGGCTATACCGTCGGCCGAATCGTCCGCAATCATTTATCTGGGACTGGTAACCGCATGGAGCTGGAGAAGAGTTGCCGCTCTCAACTGTCACCACGACTCTCAACCGCCACATCCTTGGTGATTGATTTTCTTTTTGAATCACCACATCCGATGACGTTGAGCGCCGCTTGCTTGGCTGTCGGTGAAATGGGTCGTTGTGGTCCACTGCTCGATTCCACCGGCGACTCTTCTCGTGCCGTAGACAAGCTGCTCGGTGTCGTTGGTGATGCAAAAATCAACGGAAGAATTCGAGAGAAAGCTGCCCTCGCAGCTGGTTATCTCTCGCTTGGCGAACTCGAATATCCTCGTCGAAAATACATTATCGAACACTTCCTGACGTCTACAGAGGTAGTTCATTCTCATTCCGAATTTAGACATTCTTTACGAATTTAACATTTTCAGGAAATGAAAGATGTCGAAATTCAATTCACAATCGGCGAAGCTCTAGTCTGTGCTGCTTTGGGTGTCAGTTCTCCTGAAAGTCGGGATCGATGGACGGTCAAAGAAAAAGACTTTACCGAGCCAGAAAACGCTCCTGCTCAACTAGATTTTCTGCTCGAAGAATTGTTGAACAAATATGTCTCGCATCTAAATCCTAACATAAAGCAGGTGAATATTACCCGTGATTCATGTTGGTCAAATTCATCAATCTTTTAAAATTTGATCTCTTGAAGGCTACTTCCATATGGTTATTGGCTTTAGTCAAAAGCTGCCCGCAACGGCCCGAAATGAAGGAGAGATTATTACGAATTCAACGTGCGTTCATGACTCTTTTAGCTGAAGGAGGAGATCTGGTACAGGATATAGCTTCTAAAGGGCTAGGGCTTGTCTTTGAATGCTGCACGGTGGAACAGCAGAATCTACTCGCCAGTGAATTGGTCGGTTCGTTGACCACAGATCGCCGGCCGGCTATGCAAGTCACTAAAGACACCAAAGTTTTCGAAGAAGGCAGTTTGGGAGCTAATCCATCCGGGTAAAAAACTTATAATTCATAATAATAGACATTTACATTTTAGACTATTTAATAATTTAATTAAATAGAGGCCAGTTGTCAACTTATCGAGAACTTTGTTCTTTGGCCACCGATATGAACCAACCCGATTTGATTTACAAGTTCATGCACCTGGCCAATCACAATGCTATTTGGAATTCGAAAAAAGGCGCCGCATTCGGGTTTGGTTCAATTGCCAAAAAAGCTGGGCAGCAGCTTGCTCCTCACTTGCCTGTTATTATACCGAAGCTGTACAGGTATGGAAGAAATGAAATGGAGATTACAGATTCGTGCTTTTCTTTAAATACCGAATTTGTATTGATTTATCGAAAAGGTATCAGTTCGACCCGAGCCCAAGAATTCGGCAATCGATGTCTTCCATATGGGAAGCTCTGGTTAGCGAACAGTCGAAAACCATAGACCTCTACTTTCAACCGATCCTCGACGACCTTCTCACTCACTTGACTTCCAATTTATGGCGCAATCGCGAGTCATCTTGCATGGGTTTAGCCGATCTGCTACGCGGTAGGACGCTTGAAAATGCGTTGGATAAACTCGTTCCGATTTGGAGTACCCTCTTCCGTGTAGTGGACGATATCAAAGAATCGGTTCGCAAAGCTGCTCAAACAGCACTCAGAGCCCTTAGCAAGGTAATTTACCTGTACGAAGAACTTAAAGTGATGTATACAGTTTTAATAATTAAAACATTACAGATGTGCATCAAAATGGTTGACGTTGATGCGGGTAAAGTAAACAGTAAACGCACCGTCGAACTTCTACTACCCGTTTTACTACAGGAAGGATTGACTAGTGGCGTTGAAGAGGTTCAAGCAATCACGTAAGCATTTTTTATTTATGCTTCACCATTTTTATTCATGATTTTTTTCAATACTTTAGATTGGAGACATTGATTAAAGTGGTAAAATCTGCTGGAAACTTGGTGGGAACCCATTTAGCTCCGCTGATATCCGCCTTGCTGGAAGCGACTCAAGTAGCTGAGGGTCAGAGCTTAAACTATTTGAGTGTTCGATTGGGAAACCAACTGGCCACTCAGGAAAAGCTCGATTTGGCCCGAATTTCTGCGGCCAAGAGTTCTAATCTTTATGAAACCATTCAGCACGTAATCATTTAGTGATATTAAATATTAAGTTGCACTTACTGAGAAGGTACCTTGAACAAACAGTGCATCCAGTATGTTAATCAAGATAACGCACCCGGAATCGTAGCTGCCTTGGTAGATTTGTTGAAAGGTTGCCAGGGGATTACCACTAAAGGGTGTGCAGCTCATGTTATTTGTCTTTTAACGCAACAATGCCAAAATGACATTCAACCGTTCGCAGGTAAGATAAGTGCTTACGCTTCGAATATATTTTGGTGGTAATACAACTTTCACGTTGAACCCATAACAGGAAGGCTGATGGCGGTGCTGGTTAAAGGATTAGGTGACCGAAATGTGGCGTTGAAAAAGACGTACGCAATAGCCCTGGGGCATTTGGTTCGAGTCGCCAAAGATTCAAGCGTTGTGAAATTGCTGGAAACGTTAGAAAATCGCTATTTGGAGGCAGAAGATGAAGATTCTAGATTAGCCTGCATGCACACCCTACAAGCCATGGTGCGCTATAATCCAGACGTTGTAAAAAATCATTCAAGTCAAACCGTCCCGATTGTGTTTTTGGGGAAACACACTTTCAAAACGCCCGGTAATTGCCGATTTTGCGTTTTAGTATATTTGCAACTATTAATCTTATATTCTATTTTGAATGTAAAGAGACAACGCAACTGATTCAGTCTTGGGAAGAATTGTGGATGGATATAGTGCCCGGCACGGAAGCCGGTTTGAGAATGTACTCGAATGACATTATTGGTTACCTCCAGCGTGCCATTGTGTCTCCGTCGTGGAAATTGAAATCACAATCGGCCGCAGCCATCGGATCTATGGCCAATTCTCTAAAAAGCCATTTAAATCTGACTCAGAGAGCCATCCTTTTTCGTATACTTCTCGATGGACTAGCTGGCCGTACCTGGGAAGGAAAAGAACATTTGCTTCATGCTTTAGCTTCCCTTGTTGCTACCGAAACTGTCGACGATGTTGTTCTTCGAGGTACATTTCACATCTCTTTGACACAATATTTGATGCCGTTAATAAAAAAAAAACTATTTATTGGGTTAGATGAAATCATCGGCGTAGTGCTGCGAGAGGCAAAGAAAGAAGCCCTTCCCTATCGCCGACATGCCATCCAGGCCCTTGGACAAGTGGCTGAAGCCCTCCAGTCTGATATATTTCCTGCTATTTATGAAATGCTTCAGCCACTTTTTGAAACAAAAGAAGATGAAATGGAAGAAGAAGAAAAAGAAGAAACGGCTCAACGAGAAATGCTTGATCTCCACGAGGCGGCCGTCCTAGCATTGGGAAGAGCTTTCTCGTCCGATGCAACAGCCCAAGGTATGACCGTAACGTCAATTGATTTTATCTTTTGGAAATTTGAATATTTATGGTCACAGGAAATTGCTGGAAAATGTACATGTCGTTGCTGCGAGCTGCTGCAATCAATACCACGCGCCAGGTTCAGTTGTCCATTGTCACGTCGTTGCTTCAGGTGGCTGGCCGAATGACCCCTCTTTTCCTTTCGGATTTTCTTAAAGAAGCCAATAGAATTTTGGCTCCATCGCTTGACGTGGCCAACTATTCAGCACTTAGAATTGAAGCGCTGAAAGTGCTAATAATCGTTTTAAAAAAGATCCCTGATTGTGATCCTTCTACTCAGTCGGGTTTAATGGATGTCGTTCGCGAAGTGTACTCTCTCCGAGTCGAAGAATTTCTGCGCGATACTTCCCCCGAAGTTAAATCGCGAGCAGATGAAGCTAAACGTTTGATGGCCGAGTAACTAACATTTGTCAATGGATCTGCGTAATGTTTCTAGCTGAAATACACTTGTATATTTCTGAGTATTTCCCCTGTACTGCGAAGTTGTCGACTGCTTACTTTTGGGCAAATCAACGATGAATAAGTATGTAGCTAAATCATGCAGGTTCTCAATCATCAAGAAGTTTTCAAAGTTCAAGTGTCTGTTCAAGTCAGCAAGTAGGCCTACCTGCTTCAGTCAACGAAGCTCCTGAAGATGGAAAGTCTTTTGCGACTAAAATTATTCGGGCACAGTTTTTCCTTTTTCCACCTTTCATGGTATTAGAACCAACTGTTTAACTTGTTTAACAGAAATGGTATTGCGATATTTCCGAATCCACTCCGGAATCGGTAAAACGCTGTTGGTTTACAGCGATAAATCAGGCCGTACTATCATGACGCCACTCCACTATGACCAACACACAAAGTATGGGGGAGAAGGAAAACCAACCTAAAACATTTAGCTAACCTAAAATCCTACTTGCATGTTCCTATGTTACGGTTAATTGCACTTACATTTAAGGCTGAAATTTGATCAACGTATGCATTACTAATAAAACGGTGATGGAACAACGACTCGCTGACCACACGCCCGATAAGGGACTTGAACCCTTGACCTCAGGATTAAAAGTCCCGCGCTCTACCAGCTGAGCTAACAGGGCTGATGATACCAGATACGTATAAGATGGATTTGATCTCCATGAGCCCTCTTCCAACAAAGTTTTTCTACTATTTTACGGTGTCTGTTCAAGTCGGCAAGTACCTGCTTCAGAAAATGAAGCTCCTGAAGACAGACAGGTTTTTGCGACTAAAACAATTCGGGCACAGTTTTCAACAATCATGTATGCATTCAGCATCACAACAGGTCGTGTGGCCTAACGGTTAAGGCGTCGGACTTCTATATGATCAGTTATCCGAAAATTGCGGGTTCAAGTCCCGCCACGATTACCAGCAAAATTAATTACGGCAATGTTAGCATTATCCACCTTTCATAGTATTAGAACCAACTCTTTAACTCGTTTAACAGAAATGGTATTGCGATTTTTCCGAATCCACTCCGGAATCGGTAAAACGCTGTTGGTTTACAGCGATAAATCAGGCCGTACTATCATGACGCCACTCCACTATGACCAACACACAAAGTATGGGGGAGAAGGAAAACCAACCTAAAACATTTAGCTAACCTAAAATCCTACTTGCATGTTCCTATGTTACGGTTAATTGCACTTACATTTAAGGCTGAAATTTGATCAACGTATGCATTACTAATAAAACGGTGATGGAACAACGACTCGCTGACCACACGCCCGATAAGGGACTTGAACCCTTGACCTCAGGATTAAAAGTCCCGCGCTCTACCAGCTGAGCTAACCGGGCTGATGATACTAGATACGTATATAATGGATTTGATCTCCATGAGCCCTCTTCCAACAAAGTTTTTCTACTATTTTACGGTGTCTGTTCAAGTCGGCAAGTACCTGCTTCAGAAAATGAAGCTCCTGAAGACAGACGGGTTTTTGCGACTAAAATAATTCGGGTACAGTTTTCAACAATCATGTATGCATTCAGCATTACAACAGGTCGTGTGGCCTAACGGATAAGTCGTCGGACTTCTATATGATCAGTTATCCGAAAATTGCGGGTTCAAGTCCCTCCACGATTACCAGCAAAATTAATTACGGCAATGTTAGCATTTTCCACCTTTCATAGTATTAGAACCAACTCTTTAACTCGTTTAACAGAAATGGTATTGCGATATTTCCGAATCCACTCCGGAATCGGTAAAACGCTGTTGGTTTACAGCGATAAATCAGGCCGTACTATCATGACGCCACTCCACTATGACCAACACACAAAGTATGGGGGAGAAGGAAAACCAACCTAAAACATTTAGCTAACCTAAAATCCTACTTGCATGTTCCTATGTTACGGTTAATTGCACTTACATTTAAGGCTGAAATTTGATCAACGTATGCATTACTAATAAAACGGTGAAGGAACAACGACTCGCTGACCACACGCCCGATAAGGGACTTGAACCCTTGACCTCAGGATTAAAAGTCCCGCGCTCTACCAGCTGAGCTAACCGGGCTGATGATACCAGATACGTATAAGATGGATTTCATCTCCATGAGCCCTCTTCCAACAAAGTTTTTCTACTATTTTACGGTGTCTGCTCAAGTCGGCAAGTACCTGCTTCAGAAAATGAAGCTCCTGAAGAAAGACAGGTTTTTGCGACTAAAACAATTCGGGCACAGTTTTCAACAATCATGTATGCATTCAGCATCACAACAGGTCGTGTGGCCTAACGGATAAGGCGTCGGACTTTTATATGATCAGTTATCCGAAAATTGCGGGTTCAAGTCCCGCCACGATTACCAGCAAAATTAATTACGGCAATGTTAGCATTATCCACCTTTCATAGTATTAGAACCAACTCTTTAACTCGTTTAACAGAAATGGTATTGCGATTTTTCCGAATCCACTCCGGAATCGGTAAAACGCTGTTGGTTTACAGCGATAAATCAGGCCGTACTATCATGACGCCACTCCACTATGACCAACACACAAAGTATGGGGGAGAAGGAAAACCAACCTAAAACATTTAGCTAACCTAAAATCCTACTTGCATGTTCCTATGTTACGGTTAATTGCACTTACATTTAAGGCTGAAATTTGATCAACGTATGCATTACTAATAAAACGGTGATGGAACAACGACTCGCTGACCACACGCCCGATAAGGGACTTGAACACTTGACCTCAGGATTAAAAGTCCCGCGCTCTACCAGCTGAGCTAACCGGGCTGATGATACCAGATACGTATATAATGGATTTGATCTCCATGAGCCCTCTTCCAACAAAGTTTTTCTACTATTTTACGGTGTCTGTTCAAGTCGGCAAGTACCTGCTTCAGAAAATGAAGCTCCTGAAGACAGACAGGTTTTTGCGACTAAAACAATTCGGGCACAGTTTTCAACAATCATGTATGCATTCAGCATCACAACAGGTCGTGTGGCCTAACGGATAAGGCGTCGGACTTCTATATGATCAGTTATCCGAAAATTGCGGGTTCAAGTCCCTCCACGATTACCAGCAAAATTAATTACGGCAATGTTAGCATTTTCCACCTTTCATAGTATTAGAACCAACTCTTTAACTCGTTTAACAGAAATGGTATTGCGATATTTCCGAATCCACTCCGGAATCGGTAAAACGCTGTTGGTTTACAGCGATAAATCAGGCCGTACTATCATGACGCCACTCCACTATGACCAACACACAAAGTATGGGGGAGAAGGAAAACCAACCTAAAACATTTAGCTAACCTAAAATCCTACTTGCATGTTCCTATGTTACGGTTAATTGCACTTACATTTAAGGCTGAAATTTGATCAACGTATGCATTACTAATAAAACGGTGATGGAACAACGACTCGCTGACCACACGCCCGATAAGGGACTTGAACCCTTGACCTCAGGATTAAAAGTCCCGCGCTCTACCAGCTGAGCTAACAGGGCTGATAATACCAGATACGTATAAGATGGATTTGATCTCCATGAGCCCTCTTCCAACAAAGTTTTTCTACTATTTTACGGTGTCTGTTCAAGTCGGCAAGTACCTGCTTCAGAAAATGAAGCTCCTGAAGACAGACAGGTTTTTGCGACTAAAACAATTCGGGCACAGTTTTCAACAATCATGTATGCATTCAGCATCACAACAGGTCGTGTGGCCTAACGGATAAGGCGTCGGACTTCTATATGATCAGTTATCCGAAAATTGCGGGTTCAAGTCCCGCCACGATTACCAACAAAATTAATTACGGCAATGTTAGCATTTTCCACCTTTCATAGTATTAGAACCAACTCTTTAACTCGTTTAACAGAAATGGTATTGCGATATTTCCGAATCCACTCCGGAATCGGTAAAACGCTGTTGGTTTACAGCGATAAATCAGGCCGTACTATCATGACGCCACTCCACTATGACCAACACACAAAGTATGGGGGAGAAGGAAAACCAACCTAAAACAATTAGCTAACCTAAAATCATACTTGCATGTTCCTATGTTACGGTTAATTGCACTTACATTTAAGGCTGAAATTTGATCAACGTATGCATTACTAATAAAACGGTGATGAAACAACGACTCGCTGACCACACGCCCGATAAGGGACTTGAACCCTTGACCTCAGGATTAAAAGTCCCGCGCTCTACCAGCTGAGCTAACCGGGATGATGATTCCAGGTACGTATAAGATGGATTTGATCTCCATGAGCCCTCTTCCAACAAAGTTTTTCTACTATTTTACGGTGTCTGTTCAAGTCGGCAAGTACCTGCTTCAGAAAATGAAGCTCCTGAAGACAGACAGGTTTTTGCGACTAAAACAATTCGGGCACAGTTTTCAACAATCATGTATGCATTCAGCATCACAACAGGTCGTGTGGCCTAACGGATAAGGCGTCGGACTTCTATATGATCAGTTATCCGAAAATTGCGGGTTCAAGTCCCGCCACGATTACCAGCAAAATTAATTACGGCAATGTTAGCATTTTCCACCTTTCATAGTATTAGAACCCAACTCTTTAACTCGTTTAACAGAAATGGTATTGCGATATTTCCGAATCCACTCCGGAATCGGTAAAACGCTGTTGGTTTACAGCGATAAATCAGGCCGTACTATCATGACGCCACTCCACTATGACCAACACACAAAGTATGGGGGAGAAGGAAAACCAACCTAAAACATTTAGCTAACCTAAAATCCTACTTGCATGTTCCTATGTTACGGTTAATTGCACTTACATTTAAGGCTGAAATTTGATCAACGTATGCATTACTAATAAAACGGTGATGGAACAACGACTCGCTGACCACACGCCCGATAAGGGACTTGAACCCTTGACCTCAGGATTAAAAGTCCCGCGCTCTACCAGCTGAGCTAACCGGGCTGATGATACCAGATACGTATAAGATGGATTTGATCTCCATGAGCCCTCTTCCAACAAAGTTTTTCTACTATTTTACGGTGTCTGTTCAAGTCGGCAAGTACCTGCTTCAGAAAATGAAGCTCCTGAAGACAGACAGGTTTTTGCGACTAAAACAATTCGGGCACAGTTTTCAACAATCATGTATGCATTCAGCATCACAACAGGTCGTGTGGCCTAACGGATAAGGCGTCGGACTTCTATATGATCAGTTATCCGAAAATTGCGGGTTCAAGTCCCGCCACGATTACCAGCAAAATTAATTACGGCAATGTTAGCATTTTCCACCTTTCATAGTATTAGAACCCAACTCTTTAACTCGTTTAACAGAAATGGTATTGCGATATTTCCGAATCCACTCCGGAATCGGTAAAACGCTGTTGGTTTACAGCGATAAATCAGGCCGTACTATCATGACGCCACTCCACTATGACCAACACACAAAGTATGGGGGAGAAGGAAAACCAACCTAAAACATTTAGCTAACCTAAAATCCTACTTGCATGTTCCTATGTTACGGTTAATTGCACTTACATTTAAGGCTGAAATTTGATCAACGTATGCATTACTAATAAAACGGTGATGGAACAACGACTCGCTGACCACACGCCCGATAAGGGACTTGAACCCTTGACCTCAGGATTAAAAGTCCCGCGCTCTACCAGCTGAGCTAACAGGGCTGATGATACCAGATACGTATAAGATGGATTTGATCTCCATGAGCCCTCTTCCAACAAAGTTTTTCTACTATTTTACGGTGTCTGTTCAAGTCGGCAAGTACCTGCTTCAGAAAATGAAGCTCCTGAAGACAGACAGGTTTTTGCGACTAAAACAATTCGGGCACAGTTTTCAACAATCATGTATGCATTCAGCATCACAACAGGTCGTGTGGCCTAACGGTTAAGGCGTCGGACTTCTATATGATCAGTTATCCGAAAATTGCGGGTTCAAGTCCCGCCACGATTACCAGCAAAATTAATTACGGCAATGTTAGCATTATCCACCTTTCATAGTATTAGAACCAACTCTTTAACTCGTTTAACAGAAATGGTATTGCGATTTTTCCGAATCCACTCCGGAATCGGTAAAACGCTGTTGGTTTACAGCGATAAATCAGGCCGTACTATCATGACGCCACTCCACTATGACCAACACACAAAGTATGGGGGAGAAGGAAAACCAACCTAAAACATTTAGCTAACCTAAAATCCTACTTGCATGTTCCTATGTTACGGTTAATTGCACTTACATTTAAGGCTGAAATTTGATCAACGTATGCATTACTAATAAAACGGTGATGGAACAACGACTCGCTGACCACACGCCCGATAAGGGACTTGAACCCTTGACCTCAGGATTAAAAGTCCCGCGCTCTACCAGCTGAGCTAACAGGGCTGATAATACCAGATACGTATAAGATGGATTTGATCTCCATGAGCCCTCTTCCAACAAAGTTTTTCTACTATTTTACGGTGTCTGTTCAAGTCGGCAAGTACCTGCTTCAGAAAATGAAGCTCCTGAAGACAGACAGGTTTTTGCGACTAAAACAATTCGGGCACAGTTTTCAACAATCATGTATGCATTCAGCATCACAACAGGTCGTGTGGCCTAACGGATAAGGCGTCGGACTTCTATATGATCAGTTATCCGAAAATTGCGGGTTCAAGTCCCGCCACGATTACCAGCAAAATTAATTACGGCAATGTTAGCATTTTCCACCTTTCATAGTATTAGAACCAACTCTTTAACTCGTTTAACAGAAATGGTATTGCGATATTTCCGAATCCACTCCGGAATCGGTAAAACGCTGTTGGTTTACAGCGATAAATCAGGCCGTACTATCATGACGCCACTCCACTATGACCAACACACAAAGTATGGGGGAGAAGGAAAACCAACCTAAAACAATTAGCTAACCTAAAATCATACTTGCATGTTCCTATGTTACGGTTAATTGCACTTACATTTAAGGCTGAAATTTGATCAACGTATGCATTACTAATAAAACGGTGATGAAACAACGACTCGCTGACCACACGCCCGATAAGGGACTTGAACCCTTGACCTCAGGATTAAAAGTCCCGCGCTCTACCAGCTGAGCTAACCGGGATGATAATACCAGGTACGTATAAGATGGATTTGATCTCCATGAGCCCTCTTCCAACAAAGTTTTTCTACTATTTTACGGTGTCTGTTCAAGTCGGCAAGTACCTGCTTCAGAAAATGAAGCTCCTGAAGACAGACAGGTTTTTGCGACTAAAACAATTCGGGCACAGTTTTCAACAATCATGTATGCATTCAGCATCACAACAGGTCGTGTGGCCTAACGGATAAGGCGTCGGACTTCTATATGATCAGTTATCCGAAAATTGCGGGTTCAAGTCCCGCCACGATTACCAGCAAAATTAATTACGGCAATGTTAGCATTTTCCACCTTTCATAGTATTAGAACCCAACTCTTTAACTCGTTTAACAGAAATGGTATTGCGATATTTCCGAATCCACTCCGGAATCGGTAAAACGCTGTTGGTTTACAGCGATAAATCAGGCCGTACTATCATGACGCCACTCCACTATGACCAACACACAAAGTATGGGGGAGAAGGAAAACCAACCTAAAACATTTAGCTAACCTAAAATCCTACTTGCATGTTCCTATGTTACGGTTAATTGCACTTACATTTAAGGCTGAAATTTGATCAACGTATGCATTACTAATAAAACGGTGATGGAACAACGACTCGCTGACCACACGCCCGATAAGGGACTTGAACCCTTGACCTCAGGATTAAAAGTCCCGCGCTCTACCAGCTGAGCTAACCGGGCTGATGATACCAGAAACGTATAAGATGGATTTGATCTCCATGAGCCCTCTTCCAACAAAGTTTTTCTACTATTTTACGGTGTCTGTTCAAGTCGGCAAGTACCTGCTTCAGAAAATGAAGCTCCTGAAGACAGACAGGTTTTTGCGACTAAAACAATTCGGGCACAGTTTTCAACAATCATGTATGCATTCAGCATCACAACAGGTCGTGTGGCCTAACGGATAAGGCGTCGGACTTCTATATGATCAGTTATCCGAAAATTGCGGGTTCAAGTCCCGCCACGATTACCAGCAAAATTAATTACGGCAATGTTAGCATTTTCCACCTTTCATAGTATTAGAACCCAACTCTTTAACTCGTTTAACAGAAATGGTATTGCGATATTTCCGAATCCACTCCGGAATCGGTAAAACGCTGTTGGTTTACAGCGATAAATCAGGCCGTACTATCATGACGCCACTCCACTATGACCAACACACAAAGTATGGGGGAGAAGGAAAACCAACCTAAAACATTTAGCTAACCTAAAATCCTACTTGCATGTTCCTATGTTACGGTTAATTGCACTTACATTTAAGGCTGAAATTTGATCAACGTATGCATTACTAATAAAACGGTGATGGAACAACGACTCGCTGACCACACGCCCGATAAGGGACTTGAACCCTTGACCTCAGGATTAAAAGTCACGCGCTCTACCAGCTGAGCTAACAGGGCTGATGATACCAGATACGTATAAGATGGATTTGATCTCCATGAGCCCTCTTCCAACAAAGTTTTTCTACTATTTTACGGTGTCTGTTCAAGTCGGCAAGTACCTGCTTCAGAAAATGAAGCTCCTGAAGACAGACAGGTTTTTGCGACTAAAATAATTCGGGTACAGTTTTCAACAATCATGTATGCATTCAGCATTACAACAGGTCGTGTGGCCTAACGGATAAGTCGTCGGACTTCTATATGATCAGTTATCCGAAAATTGCGGGTTCAAGTCCCTCCACGATTACCAGCAAAATTAATTACGGCAATGTTAGCATTTTCCACCTTTCATAGTATTAGAACCAACTCTTTAACTCGTTTAACAGAAATGGTATTGCGATATTTCCGAATCCACTCCGGAATCGGTAAAACGCTGTTGGTTTACAGCGATAAATCAGGCCGTACTATCATGACGCCACTCCACTATGACCAACACACAAAGTATGGGGGAGAGGGAAAACCAACCTAAAACATTTAGCTAACCTAAAATCCTACTTGCATGTTCCTATGTTACGGTTAATTGCACTTACATTTAAGGCTGAAATTTGATCAACGTATGCATTACTAATAAAACGGTGAAGGAACAACGACTCGCTGACCACACGCCCGATAAGGGACTTGAACCCTTGACCTCAGGATTAAAAGTCCCGCGCTCTACCAGCTGAGCTAACCGGGCTGATGATACCAGATACGTATAAGATGGATTTCATCTCCATGAGCCCTCTTCCAACAAAGTTTTTCTACTATTTTACGGTGTCTGCTCAAGTCGGCAAGTACCTGCTTCAGAAAATGAAGCTCCTGAAGAAAGACAGGTTTTTGCGACTAAAACAATTCGGGCACAGTTTTCAACAATCATGTATGCATTCAGCATCACAACAGGTCGTGTGGCCTAACGGATAAGGCGTCGGACTTTTATATGATCAGTTATCCGAAAATTGCGGGTTCAAGTCCCGCCACGATTACCAGCAAAATTAATTACGGCAATGTTAGCATTATCCACCTTTCATAGTATTAAAGCCAACTCTTTAACTCGTTTAACAGAAATGGTATTGCGATATTTTCCGAATCCACTCCGGAATCGGTAAAACGCTGTTGGTTTACAGCGATAAATCAGGCCGTACTATCATGACGCCACTCCACTATGACCAACACACAAAGTATGGGGGAGAAGGAAAACCAACCTAAAACATTTAGCTAACCTAAAATCCTACTTGCATGTTCCTATGTTACGGTTAATTGCACTTACATTTAAGGCTGAAATTTGATCAACGTATGCATTACTAATAAAACGGTGATGGAACAACGACTCGCTGACCACACGCCCGATAAGGGACTTGAACCCTTGACCTCAGGATTAAAAGTCCCGCGCTCTACCAGCTGAGCTAACCGGGCTGATGATACCAGATACGTATAAGATGGATTTGATCTCCATGAGCCCTCTTCCAACAAAGTTTTTCTACTATTTTACGGTGTCTGTTCAAGTCGGCAAGTACCTGCTTCAGAAAATGAAGCTCCTGAAGACAGACAGGTTTTTGCGACTAAAACAATTCGGGCACAGTTTTCAACAATCATGTATGCATTCAGCATCACAACAGGTCGTGTGGCCTAACGGATAAGGCGTCGGACTTCTATATGATCAGTTATCCGAAAATTGCGGGTTCAAGTCCCTCCACGATTACCAGCAAAATTAATTACGGCAATGTTAGCATTTTCCACCTTTCATAGTATTAGAACCAACTCTTTAACTCGTTTAACAGAAATGGTATTGCGATATTTCCGAATCCACTCCGGAATCGGTAAAACGCTGTTGGTTTACAGCGATAAATCAGGCCGTACTATCATGACGCCACTCCACTATGACCAACACACAAAGTATGGGGGAGAAGGAAAACCAACCTAAAACATTTAGCTAACCTAAAATCCTACTTGCATGTTCCTATGTTACGGTTAATTGCACTTACATTTAAGGCTGAAATTTGATCAACGTATGCATTACTAATAAAACGGTGATGGAAAAACGACTCGCTGACCACACGCCCGATAAGGGACTTGAACCCTTGACCTCAGGATTAAAAGTCCCGCGCTCTACCAGCTGAGCTAACAGGGCTGATAATACCAGATACGTATAAGATGGATTTGATCTCCATGAGCCCTCTTCCAACAAAGTTTTTCTACTATTTTACGGTGTCTGTTCAAGTCGGCAAGTACCTGCTTCAGAAAATGAAGCTCCTGAAGACAGACAGGTTTTTGCGACTAAAACAATTCGGGCACAGTTTTCAACAATCATGTATGCATTCAGCATCACAACAGGTCGTGTGGCCTAACGGATAAGGCGTCGGACTTCTATATGATCAGTTATCCGAAAATTGCGGGTTCAAGTCCCGCCACGATTACCAGCAAAATTAATTACGGCAATGTTAGCATTTTCCACCTTTCATAGTATTAGAACCAACTCTTTAACTCGTTTAACAGAAATGGTATTGCGATATTTCCGAATCCACTCCGGAATCGGTAAAACGCTGTTGGTTTACAGCGATAAATCAGGCCGTACTATCATGACGCCACTCCACTATGACCAACACACAAAGTATGGGGGAGAAGGAAAACCAACCTAAAACATTTAGCTAACCTAAAATCCTACTTGCATGTTCCTATGTTACGGTTAATTGCACTTACATTTAAGGCTGGAATTTGATCAACGTATGCATTACTAATAAAACGGTGAAGGAACAACGACTCGCTGACCATACGCCCGATAAGGGACTTGAACCCTTGACCTCAGGATTAAAAGTCCCGCGCTCTACCAGCTGAGCTAACCGGGCTGATGATACCAGATACGTATAAGATGGATTTGATCTCCATGAGCCCTCTTCCAACAAAGTTTTTCTACTATTTTACGGTGTCTGTTCAAGTCGGCAAGTACCTGCTTCAGAAAATGAAGCTCCTGAAGACAGACAGGTTTTTGCGACTAAAACAATTCGGGCACAGTTTTCAACAACCATGTATGCATTCAGCATCACAACAGGTCGTGTGGCCTAACGGATAAGGCGTCGGACTTCTATATGATCAGTTATCCGAAAATTGCGGGTTCAAGTCCCGCCACGATTACCAGCAAAATTAATTACGGCAATGTTAGCATTTTCCACCTTTCATAGTATTAGAACCAACTCTTTAACTCGTTTAACAGAAATGGTATTGCGATATTTCCGAATCCACTCCGGAATCGGTAAAACGCTGTTGGTTTACAGCGATAAATCAGGCCGTACTATCATGACGCCACTCCACTATGACCAACACACAAAGTATGGGGGAGAAGGAAAACCAACCTAAAACATTTAGCTAACCTAAAATCCTACTTGCATGTTCCTATGTTACGGTTAATTGCACTTACATTTAAGGCTGAAATTTGATCAACGTATGCATTACTAATAAAACGGTGATGGAACAACGACTCGCTGACCACACGCCCGATAAGGGACTTGAACCCTTGACCTCAGGATTAAAAGTCCCGCGCTCTACCAGCTGAGCTAACCGGGCTGATGATACCAGATACGTATAAGATGGATTTGATCTCCATGAGCCCTCTTCCAACAAAGTTTTTCTACTATTTTACGGTGTCTGTTCAAGTCGGCAAGTACCTGCTTCAGAAAATGAAGCTCCTGAAGACAGACAGGTTTTTGCGACTAAAACAATTCGGGCACAGTTTTCAACAATCATGTATGCATTCAGCATCACAACAGGTCGTGTGGCCTAACGGATAAGGCGTCGGACTTCTATATGATCAGTTATCCGAAAATTGCGGGTTCAAGTCCCGCCACGATTACCAGCAAAATTAATTACGGCAATGTTAGCATTTTCCACCTTTCATAGTATTAGAACCAACTCTTTAACTCGTTTAACAGAAATGGTATTGCGATATTTCCGAATCCACTCCGGAATCGGTAAAACGCTGTTGGTTTACAGCGATAAATCAGGCCGTACTATCATGACGCCACTCCACTATGACCAACACACAAAGTATGGGGGAGAAGGAAAACCAACCTAAAACATTTAGCTAACCTAAAATCCTACTTGCATGTTCCTATGTTACGGTTAATTGCACTTACATTTAAGGCTGAAATTTGATCAACGTATGCATTACTAATAAAACGGTGATGGAACAACGACTCGCTGACCACACGCCCGATAAGGGACTTGAACCCTTGACCTCAGGATTAAAAGTCCCGCGCTCTACCAGCTGAGCTAACCGGGCTGATGATACCAGATACGTATAAGATGGATTTGATCTCCATGAGCCCTCTTCCAACAAAGTTTTTCTACTATTTTACGGTGTCTGTTCAAGTCGGCAAGTACCTGCTTCAGAAAATGAAGCTCCTGAAGACAGACAGGTTTTTGCGACTAAAACAATTCGGGCACAGTTTTCAACAATCATGTATGCATTCAGCATCACAACAGGTCGTGTGGCCTAACGGATAAGGCGTCGGACTTCTATATGATCAGTTATCCGAAAATTGCGGGTTCAAGTCCCGCCACGATTACCAGCAAAATTAATTACGGCAGTGTTAGCATTTTCCACCTTTCATAGTATTAGAACCAACTCTTTAACTCGTTTAACAGAAATGGTATTGCGATATTTCCGAATCCACTCCGGAATCGGTAAAACGCTGTTGGTTTACAGCGATAAATCAGGCCGTACTATCATGACGCCACTCCACTATGACCAACACACAAAGTATGGGGGAGAAGGAAAACCAACCTAAAACATTTAGCTAACCTAAAATCCTACTTGCATGTTCCTATGTTACGGTTAATTGCACTTACATTTAAGGCTGAAATTTGATCAACGTATGCATTACTAATAAAACGGTGATGGAACAACGACTCGCTGACCACACGCCCGATAAGGGACTTGAACCCTTGACCTCAGGATTAAAAGTCCCGCGCTCTACCAGCTGAGCTAACCGGGCTGATGATACCAGATACGTATAAGATGGATTTGATCTCCATGAGCCCTCTTCCAACAAAGTTTTTCTACTATTTTACGGTGTCTGTTCAAGTCGGCAAGTACCTGCTTCAGAAAATGAAGCTCCTGAAGACAGACAGGTTTTTGCGACTAAAACAATTCGGGCACAGTTTTCAACAATCATGTATGCATTCAGCATCACAACAGGTCGTGTGGCCTAACGGATAAGGCGTCGGACTTCTATATGATCAGTTATCCGAAAATTGCGGGTTCAAGTCCCGCCACGATTACCAGCAAAATTAATTACGGCAGTGTTAGCATTTTCCACCTTTCATAGTATTAGAACCAACTCTTTAACTCGTTTAACAGAAATGGTATTGCGATATTTCCGAATCCACTCCGGAATCGGTAAAACGCTGTTGGTTTACAGCGATAAATCAGGCCGTACTATCATGACGCCACTCCACTATGACCAACACACAAAGTATGGGGGAGAAGGAAAACCAACCTAAAACATTTAGCTAACCTAAAATCCTACTTGCATGTTCCTATGTTACGGTTAATTGCACTTACATTTAAGGCTGAAATTTGATCAACGTATGCATTACTAATAAAACGGTGATGGAACAACGACTCGCTGACCACACGCCCGATAAGGGACTTGAACCCTTGACCTCAGGATTAAAAGTCCCGCGCTCTACCAGCTGAGCTAACCGGGCTGATGATACCAGATACGTATAAGATGGATTTGATCTCCATGAGCCCTCTTCCAACAAAGTTTTTCTACTATTTTACGGTGTCTGTTCAAGTCGGCAAGTACCTGCTTCAGAAAATGAAGCTCCTGAAGACAGACAGGTTTTTGCGACTAAAACAATTCGGGCACAGTTTTCAACAATCATGTATGCATTCAGCATCACAACAGGTCGTGTGGCCTAACGGATAAGGCGTCGGACTTCTATATGATCAGTTATCCGAAAATTGCGGGTTCAAGTCCCGCCACGATTACCAGCAAAATTAATTACGGCAGTGTTAGCATTTTCCACCTTTCATAGTATTAGAACCAACTCTTTAACTCGTTTAACAGAAATGGTATTGCGATATTTCCGAATCCACTCCGGAATCGGTAAAACGCTGTTGGTTTACAGCGATAAATCAGGCCGTACTATCATGACGCCACTCCACTATGACCAACACACAAAGTATGGGGGAGAAGGAAAACCAACCTAAAACATTTAGCTAACCTAAAATCCTACTTGCATGTTCCTATGTTACGGTTAATTGCACTTACATTTAAGGCTGAAATTTGATCAACGTATGCATTACTAATAAAACGGTGATGGAACAACGACTCGCTGACCACACGCCCGATAAGGGACTTGAACCCTTGACCTCAGGATTAAAAGTCCCGCGCTCTACCAGCTGAGCTAACCGGGCTGATGATACCAGATACGTATAAGATGGATTTGATCTCCATGAGCCCTCTTCCAACAAAGTTTTTCTACTATTTTACGGTGTCTGTTCAAGTCGGCAAGTACCTGCTTCAGAAAATGAAGCTCCTGAAGACAGACAGGTTTTTGCGACTAAAACAATTCGGGCACAGTTTTCAACAATCATGTATGCATTCAGCATCACAACAGGTCGTGTGGCCTAACGGATAAGGCGTCGGACTTCTATACGATCAGTTATCCGAAAATTGCGGGTTCAAGTCCCGCCACGATTACCAGCAAAATTAATTACGGCAGTGTTAGCATTTTCCACCTTTCATAGTATTAGAACCAACTCTTTAACTCGTTTAACAGAAATGGTATTGCGATATTTCCGAATCCACTCCGGAATCGGTAAAACGCTGTTGGTTTACAGCGATAAATCAGGCCGTACTATCATGACGCCACTCCACTATGACCAACACACAAAGTATGGGGAGAAGAAGGAAAACCAACCTAAAACATTTAGCTAACCTAAAATCCTACTTGCATGTTCCTATGTTACGGTTAATTGCACTTACATTTAAGGCTGAAATTTGATCAACGTATGCATTACTAATAAAACGGTGATGGAACAACGACTCGCTGACCACACGCCCGATAAGGGACTTGAACCCTTGACCTCAGGATTAAAAGTCCCGCGCTCTACCAGCTGAGCTAACCGGGCTGATGATACCAGATACGTATAAGATGGATTTGATCTCCATGAGCCCTCTTCCAACAAAGTTTTTCTACTATTTTACGGTGTCTGTTCAAGTCGGCAAGTACCTGCTTCAGAAAATGAAGCTCCTGAAGACAGACAGGTTTTTGCGACTAAAACAATTCGGGCACAGTTTTCAACAATCATGTATGCATTCAGCATCACAACAGGTCGTGTGGCCTAACGGATAAGGCGTCGGACTTCTATATGATCAGTTATCCGAAAATTGCGGGTTCAAGTCCCGCCACGATTACCAGCAAAATTAATTACGGCAGTGTTAGCATTTTCCACCTTTCATAGTATTAGAACCAACTCTTTAACTCGTTTAACAGAAATGGTATTGCGATATTTCCGAATCCACTCCGGAATCGGTAAAACGCTGTTGGTTTACAGCGATAAATCAGGCCGTACTATCATGACGCCACTCCACTATGACCAACACACAAAGTATGGGGGAGAAGGAAAACCAACCTAAAACATTTAGCTAACCTAAAATCCTACTTGCATGTTCCTATGTTACGGTTAATTGCACTTACATTTAAGGCTGAAATTTGATCAACGTATGCATTACTAATAAAACGGTGATGGAACAACGACTCGCTGACCACACGCCCGATAAGGGACTTGAACCCTTGACCTCAGGATTAAAAGTCCCGCGCTCTACCAGCTGAGCTAACCGGGCTGATGATACCAGATACGTATAAGATGGATTTGATCTCCATGAGCCCTCTTCCAACAAATTTTTTTTTTTTTTTTTGGGGTTTTTTTAAGTCGGCAAGTACCTGCTTCAGAAAATGAAGCTCCTGAAGACAGACAGGTTTTTGCGACTAAAACAATTCGGGCACAGTTTTCAACAATCATGTATGCATTCAGCATCACAACAGGTCGTGTGGCCTAACGGATAAGGCGTCGGACTTCTATATGATCAGTTATCCGAAAATTGCGGGTTCAAGTCCCGCCACGATTACCAGCAAAATTAATTACGGCAATGTTAGCATTTTCCACCTTTCATAGTATTAGAACCAACTCTTTAACTCGTTTAACAGAAATGGTATTGCGATATTTCCGAATCCACTCCGGAATCGGTAAAACGCTGTTGGTTTACAGCGATAAATCAGGCCGTACTATCATGACGCCACTCCACTATGACCAACACACAAAGTATGGGGGAGAAGGAAAACCAACCTAAAACATTTAGCTAACCTAAAATCCTACTTGCATGTTCCTATGTTACGGTTAATTGCACTTACATTTAAGGCTGAAATTTGATCAACGTATGCATTACTAATAAAACGGTGATGGAACAACGACTCGCTGACCACACGCCCGATAAGGGACTTGAACCCTTGACCTCAGGATTAAAAGTCCCGCGCTCTACCAGCTGAGCTAACCGGGCTGATGATACCAGATACGTATAAGATGGATTTGATCTCCATGAGCCCTCTTCCAACAAAGTTTTTCTACTATTTTACGGTGTCTGTTCAAGTCGGCAAGTACCTGCTTCAGAAAATGAAGCTCCTGAAGACAGACAGGTTTTTGCGACTAAAACAATTCGGGCACAGTTTTCAACAATCATGTATGCATTCAGCATCACAACAGGTCGTGTGGCCTAACGGATAAGGCGTCGGACTTCTATACGATCAGTTATCCGAAAATTGCGGGTTCAAGTCCCGCCACGATTACCAGCAAAATTAATTACGGCAGTGTTAGCATTTTCCACCTTTCATAGTATTAGAACCAACTCTTTAACTCGTTTAACAGAAATGGTATTGCGATATTTCCGAATCCACTCCGGAATCGGTAAAACGCTGTTGGTTTACAGCGATAAATCAGGCCGTACTATCATGACGCCACTCCACTATGACCAACACACAAAGTATGGGGGAGAAGGAAAACCAACCTAAAACATTTAGCTAACCTAAAATCCTACTTGCATGTTCCTATGTTACGGTTAATTGCACTTACATTTAAGGCTGAAATTTGATCAACGTATGCATTACTAATAAAACGGTGATGGAACAACGACTCGCTGACCACACGCCCGATAAGGGACTTGAACCCTTGACCTCAGGATTAAAAGTCCCGCGCTCTACCAGCTGAGCTAACCGGGCTGATGATACCAGATACGTATAAGATGGATTTGATCTCCATGAGCCCTCTTCCAACAAAGTTTTTCTACTATTTTACGGTGTCTGTTCAAGTCGGCAAGTACCTGCTTCAGAAAATGAAGCTCCTGAAGACAGACAGGTTTTTGCGACTAAAACAATTCGGGCACAGTTTTCAACAATCATGTATGCATTCAGCATCACAACAGGTCGTGTGGCCTAACGGATAAGGCGTCGGACTTCTATATGATCAGTTATCCGAAAATTGCGGGTTCAAGTCCCGCCACGATTACCAGCAAAATTAATTACGGCAGTGTTAGCATTTTCCACCTTTCATAGTATTAGAACCAACTCTTTAACTCGTTTAACAGAAATGGTATTGCGATATTTCCGAATCCACTCCGGAATCGGTAAAACGCTGTTGGTTTACAGCGATAAATCAGGCCGTACTATCATGACGCCACTCCACTATGACCAACACACAAAGTATGGGGGAGAAGGAAAACCAACCTAAAACATTTAGCTAACCTAAAATCCTACTTGCATGTTCCTATGTTACGGTTAATTGCACTTACATTTAAGGCTGAAATTTGATCAACGTATGCATTACTAATAAAACGGTGATGGAACAACGACTCGCTGACCACACGCCCGATAAGGGACTTGAACCCTTGACCTCAGGATTAAAAGTCCCGCGCTCTACCAGCTGAGCTAACCGGGCTGATGATACCAGATACGTATAAGATGGATTTGATCTCCATGAGCCCTCTTCCAACAAAGTTTTTCTACTATTTTACGGTGTCTGTTCAAGTCGGCAAGTACCTGCTTCAGAAAATGAAGCTCCTGAAGACAGACAGGTTTTTGCGACTAAAACAATTCGGGCACAGTTTTCAACAATCATGTATGCATTCAGCATCACAACAGGTCGTGTGGCCTAACGGATAAGGCGTCGGACTTCTATACGATCAGTTATCCGAAAATTGCGGGTTCAAGTCCCGCCACGATTACCAGCAAAATTAATTACGGCAGTGTTAGCATTTTCCACCTTTCATAGTATTAGAACCAACTCTTTAACTCGTTTAACAGAAATGGTATTGCGATATTTCCGAATCCACTCCGGAATCGGTAAAACGCTGTTGGTTTACAGCGATAAATCAGGCCGTACTATCATGACGCCACTCCACTATGACCAACACACAAAGTATGGGGGAGAAGGAAAACCAACCTAAAACATTTAGCTAACCTAAAATCCTACTTGCATGTTCCTATGTTACGGTTAATTGCACTTACATTTAAGGCTGAAATTTGATCAACGTATGCATTACTAATAAAACGGTGATGGAACAACGACTCGCTGACCACACGCCCGATAAGGGACTTGAACCCTTGACCTCAGGATTAAAAGTCCCGCGCTCTACCAGCTGAGCTAACCGGGCTGATGATACCAGATACGTATAAGATGGATTTGATCTCCATGAGCCCTCTTCCAACAAAGTTTTTCTACTATTTTACGGTGTCTGTTCAAGTCGGCAAGTACCTGCTTCAGAAAATGAAGCTCCTGAAGACAGACAGGTTTTTGCGACTAAAACAATTCGGGCACAGTTTTCAACAATCATGTATGCATTCAGCATCACAACAGGTCGTGTGGCCTAACGGATAAGGCGTCGGACTTCTATACGATCAGTTGTCCGAAAATTGCGGGTTCAAGTCCCGCCACGATTACCAGCAAAATTAATTACGGCAGTGTTAGCATTTTCCACCTTTCATAGTATTAGAACCAACTCTTTAACTCGTTTAACAGAAATGGTATTGCGATATTTCCGAATCCACTCCGGAATCGGTAAAACGCTGTTGGTTTACAGCGATAAATCAGGCCGTACTATCATGACGCCACTCCACTATGACCAACACACAAAGTATGGGGGAGAAGGAAAACCAACCTAAAACATTTAGCTAACCTAAAATCCTACTTGCATGTTCCTATGTTACGGTTAATTGCACTTACATTTAAGGCTGAAATTTGATCAACGTATGCATTACTAATAAAACGGTGATTGAACAACGACTCGCTGACCACACGCCCGATAAGGGACTTGAACCCTTGACCTCAGGATTAAAAGTCCCGCGCTCTACCAGCTGAGCTAACCGGGCTGATGATACCAGATACGTATAAGATGGATTTGATCTCCATGAGCCCTCTTCCAACAAAGTTTTTCTACTATTTTACGGTGTCTGTTCAAGTCGGCAAGTACCTGCTTCAGAAAATGAAGCTCCTGAAGACAGACAGGTTTTTGCGACTAAAACAATTCGGGCACAGTTTTCAACAATCATGTATGCATTCAGCATCACAACAGGTCGTGTGGCCTAACGGATAAGGCGTCGGACTTCTATACGATCAGTTATCCGAAAATTGCGGGTTCAAGTCCCGCCACGATTACCAGCAAAATTAATTACGGCAATGTTAGCATTTTCCACCTTTCATAGTATTAGAACCAACTCTTTAACTCGTTTAACAGAAATGGTATTGCGATATTTCCGAATCCACTCCGGAATCGGTAAAACGCTGTTGGTTTACAGCGATAAATCAGGCCGTACTATCATGACGCCACTCCACTATGACCAACACACAAAGTATGGGGGAGAAGGAAAACCAACCTAAAACATTTTGCTAACCTAAAATCCTACTTGCATGTTCCTATGTTACGGTTAATTGCACTTACATTTGAGGCTGAAATTTGATCAACGTATGCATTACTAATAAAACGGTGATGGAACAACGACTCGCTGACCACACGCCCGATAAAGGACTTGAACCCTTGACCTCAGGATAAAAAAGTCCCGCGCTCTACCAGCTGAGCTAACCGGGCTGATGATACCAGATACGTATAAGATGGATTTGATCTCCATGAGCCCTCTTCCAACAAAGTTTTTCTACTATTTTACGGTGTCTGTTCAAGTCGGCAAGTACCTGCTTCAGAAAATGAAGCTCCTGAAGACAGACAGGTTTTTGCGACTAAAACAATTCGGGCACAGTTTTCAACAATCATGTATGCATTCAGCATCACAACAGGTCGTGTGGCCTAACGGATAAGGCGTCGGACTTCTATATGATCAGTTATCCGAAAATTGCGGGTTCAAGTCCCGCCACGATTACCAGCAAAATTAATTACGGCAATGTTAGCATTTTCCACCTTTCATAGTATTAGAACCAACTCTTTAACTCGTTTAACAGAAATGGTATTGCGATATTTCCGAATCCACTCCGGAATCGGTAAAACGCTGTTGGTTTACAGCGATAAATCAGGCCGTACTATCATGACGCCACTCCACTATGACCAACACACAAAGTATGGGGGAGAAGGAAAACCAACCTAAAACATTTAGCTAACCTAAAATCCTACTTGCATGTTCCTATGTTACGGTTAATTGCACTTACATTTAAGGCTGAAATTTGATCAACGTATGCATTACTAATAAAACGGTGATGGAACAACGACTCGCTGACCACACGCCCGATAAGGGACTTGAACCCTTGACCTCAGGATTAAAAGTCCCGCGCTCTACCAGCTGAGCTAACCGGGCTGATGATACCAGATACGTATAAGATGGATTTGATCTCCATGAGCCCTCTTCCAACAAAGTTTTTCTACTATTTTACGGTGTCTGTTCAAGTCGGCAAGTACCTGCTTCAGAAAATGAAGCTCCTGAAGACAGACAGGTTTTTGCGACTAAAACAATTCGGGCACAGTTTTCAACAATCATGTATGCATTCAGCATCACAACAGGTCGTGTGGCCTAACGGATAAGGCGTCGGACTTCTATATGATCAGTTATCCGAAAATTGCGGGTTCAAGTCCCGCCACGATTACCAGCAAAATTAATTACGGCAATGTTAGCATTTTCCACCTTTCATAGTATTAGAACCAACTCTTTAACTCGTTTAACAGAAATGGTATTGCGATATTTCCGAATCCACTCCGGAATCGGTAAAACGCTGTTGGTTTACAGCGATAAATCAGGCCGTACTATCATGACGCCACTCCACTATGACCAACACACAAAGTATGGGGGAGAAGGAAAACCAACCTAAAACATTTAGCTAACCTAAAATCCTACTTGCATGTTCCTATGTTACGGTTAATTGCACTTACATTTAAGGCTGAAATTTGATCAACGTATGCATTACTAATAAAACGGTGATGGAACAACGACTCGCTGACCACACGCCCGATAAGGGACTTGAACCCTTGACCTCAGGATTAAAAGTCCCGCGCTCTACCAGCTGAGCTAACCGGGCTGATGATACCAGATACGTATAAGATGGATTTGATCTCCATGAGCCCTCTTCCAACAAAGTTTTTCTACTATTTTACGGTGTCTGTTCAAGTCGGCAAGTACCTGCTTCAGAAAATGAAGCTCCTGAAGACAGACAGGTTTTTGCGACTAAAACAATTCGGGCACAGTTTTCAACAATCATGTATGCATTCAGCATCACAACAGGTCGTGTGGCCTAACGGATAAGGCGTCGGACTTCTATACGATCAGTTATCCGAAAATTGCGGGTTCAAGTCCCGCCACGATTACCAGCAAAATTAATTACGGCAGTGTTAGCATTTTCCACCTTTCATAGTATTAGAACCAACTCTTTAACTCGTTTAACAGAAATGGTATTGCGATATTTCCGAATCCACTCCGGAATCGGTAAAACGCTGTTGGTTTACAGCGATAAATCAGGCCGTACTATCATGACGCCACTCCACTATGACCAACACACAAAGTATGGGGGAGAAGGAAAACCAACCTAAAACATTTAGCTAACCTAAAATCCTACTTGCATGTTCCTATGTTACGGTTAATTGCACTTACATTTAAGGCTGAAATTTGATCAACGTATGCATTACTAATAAAACGGTGATGGAACAACGACTCGCTGACCACACGCCCGATAAGGGACTTGAACCCTTGACCTCAGGATTAAAAGTCCCGCGCTCTACCAGCTGAGCTAACCGGGCTGATGATACCAGATACGTATAAGATGGATTTGATCTCCATGAGCCCTCTTCCAACAAAGTTTTTCTACTATTTTACGGTGTCTGTTCAAGTCGGCAAGTACCTGCTTCAGAAAATGAAGCTCCTGAAGACAGACAGGTTTTTGCGACTAAAACAATTCGGGCACAGTTTTCAACAATCATGTATGCATTCAGCATCACAACAGGTCGTGTGGCCTAACGGATAAGGCGTCGGACTTCTATATGATCAGTTATCCGAAAATTGCGGGTTCAAGTCCCGCCACGATTACCAGCAAAATTAATTACGGCAATGTTAGCATTTTCCACCTTTCATAGTATTAGAACCAACTCTTTAACTCGTTTAACAGAAATGGTATTGCGATATTTCCGAATCCACTCCGGAATCGGTAAAACGCTGTTGGTTTACAGCGATAAATCAGGCCGTACTATCATGACGCCACTCCACTATGACCAACACACAAAGTATGGGGGAGAAGGAAAACCAACCTAAAACATTTAGCTAACCTAAAATCCTACTTGCATGTTCCTATGTTACGGTTAATTGCACTTACATTTAAGGCTGAAATTTGATCAACGTATGCATTACTAATAAAACGGTGATGGAACAACGACTCGCTGACCACACGCCCGATAAGGGACTTGAACCCTTGACCTCAGGATTAAAAGTCCCGCGCTCTACCAGCTGAGCTAACCGGGCTGATGATACCAGATACGTATAAGATGGATTTGATCTCCATGAGCCCTCTTCCAACAAAGTTTTTCTACTATTTTACGGTGTCTGTTCAAGTCGGCAAGTACCTGCTTCAGAAAATGAAGCTCCTGAAGACAGACAGGTTTTTGCGACTAAAACAATTCGGGCACAGTTTTCAACAATCATGTATGCATTCAGCATCACAACAGGTCGTGTGGCCTAACGGATAAGGCGTCGGACTTCTATATGATCAGTTATCCGAAAATTGCGGGTTCAAGTCCCGCCACGATTACCAGCAAAATTAATTACGGCAATGTTAGCATTTTCCACCTTTCATAGTATTAGAACCAACTCTTTAACTCGTTTAACAGAAATGGTATTGCGATATTTCCGAATCCACTCCGGAATCGGTAAAACGCTGTTGGTTTACAGCGATAAATCAGGCCGTACTATCATGACGCCACTCCACTATGACCAACACACAAAGTATGGGGGAGAAGGAAAACCAACCTAAAACATTTAGCTAACCTAAAATCCTACTTGCATGTTCCTATGTTACGGTTAATTGCACTTACATTTAAGGCTGAAATTTGATCAACGTATGCATTACTAATAAAACGGTGATGGAACAACGACTCGCTGACCACACGCCCGATAAGGGACTTGAACCCTTGACCTCAGGATTAAAAGTCCCGCGCTCTACCAGCTGAGCTAACCGGGCTGATGATACCAGATACGTATAAGATGGATTTGATCTCCATGAGCCCTCTTCCAACAAAGTTTTTCTACTATTTTACGGTGTCTGTTCAAGTCGGCAAGTACCTGCTTCAGAAAATGAAGCTCCTGAAGACAGACAGGTTTTTGCGACTAAAACAATTCGGGCACAGTTTTCAACAATCATGTATGCATTCAGCATCACAACAGGTCGTGTGGCCTAACGGATAAGGCGTCGGACTTCTATACGATCAGTTATCCGAAAATTGCGGGTTCAAGTCCCGCCACGATTACCAGGAAAATTAATTACGGCAGTGTTAGCATTTTCCACCTTTCATAGTATTAGAACCAACTCTTTAACTCGTTTAACAGAAATGGTATTGCGATATTTCCGAATCCACTCCGGAATCGGTAAAACGCTGTTGGTTTACAGCGATAAATCAGGCCGTACTATCATGACGCCACTCCACTATGACCAACACACAAAGTATGGGGGAGAAGGAAAACCAACCTAAAACATTTAGCTAACCTAAAATCCTACTTGCATGTTCCTATGTTACGGTTAATTGCACTTACATTTAAGGCTGAAATTTGATCAACGTATGCATTACTAATAAAACGGTGATGGAACAACGACTCGCTGACCACACGCCCGATAAGGGACTTGAACCCTTGACCTCAGGATTAAAAGTCCCGCGCTCTACCAGCTGAGCTAACCGGGCTCATGATACCAGATACGTATAAGATGGATTTGATCTCCATGAGCCCTCTTCCAACAAAGTTTTTCTACTATTTTACGGTGTCTGTTCAAGTCGGCAAGTACCTGCTTCAGAAAATGAAGCTCCTGAAGACAGACAGGTTTTTGCGACTAAAACAATTCGGGCACAGTTTTCAACAATCATGTATGCATTCAGCATCACAACAGGTCGTGTGGCCTAACGGATAAGGCGTCGGACTTCTATATGATCAGTTATCCGAAAATTGCGGGTTCAAGTCCCGCCACGATTACCAGCAAAATTAATTACGGCAATGTTAGCATTTTCCACCTTTCATAGTATTAGAACCAACTCTTTAACTCGTTTAACAGAAATGGTATTGCGATATTTCCGAATCCACTCCGGAATCGGTAAAACGCTGTTGGTTTACAGCGATAAATCAGGCCGTACTATCATGACGCCACTCCACTATGACCAACACACAAAGTATGGGGGAGAAGGAAAACCAACCTAAAACATTTAGCTAACCTAAAATCCTACTTGCATGTTCCTATGTTACGGTTAATTGCACTTACATTTAAGGCTGAAATTTGATCAACGTATGCATTACTAATAAAACGGTGATGGAACAACGACTCGCTGACCACACGCCCGATAAGGGACTTGAACCCTTGACCTCAGGATTAAAAGTCCCGCGCTCTACCAGCTGAGCTAACCGGGCTGATGATACCAGATACGTATAAGATCGATTTAATCTTCATTAGTTCTCTTCTTCTTCTTCTTCTTCTTCTTCTTCTTCTTCTTCTTCTTCTTCTTCTTCTTCTTCTTCTTCTTCTTCTTCTTCTTCTTCTTCTTCTTCTTCTTCTTCTTCTTCTTCTTGCGCTCATCATCACCATCGATCCCAACCACGAAGTTCTATCGACCGGAATTCATTGCTGGGCCTTCATTTACCTTACGTTCAAGAGATCGAGCCACTGAAAGAACAACCAAGAGCTGACATTCTACTCGCTATCACTTTTTATTTTTATTTACAGTTACGTTCGCTGGAACGCTCTGGAACGCTCCGTTTATCGATGTTTCCCATCAGCTTTCATTTCTCACTGTTCCAATTTCAGTCATTGTCTTGTTTTGCTAGATTGCGGGACGCAATCTCCCATTTCTCCAAGGTATGTAAGGAATGCATCAGCTCACTCTTTCTTGGAAAAATATCCTCCCTCTCATTCCTGGAAACAAGTCATTTTCCTTTCCATCCTTTCATTACGCTCACCTTGCGTTGGTGATCGCGTTGACTTTGTTTGTCGTATAAAACCCCATCAATTGTAATTCTTCGTTAGTCAACGCTGGGCTGTTCACCCAGTCTAGTGTTGATTCACCCCTTCGCGAGTCAAGTGTCAGGTCGTTTATTCGACCTGCTACTGGCTTGCTCGTTCCCCGTTTAAACTTGTCTTATTTGTGTCTTTGTTGTGCTTGACGCTGGCTATACGGCTACGGCCTGTATGTATGCCTCCAATCGTTTGAGACATTCATCGACTTGTTTGAATCATGTTAACATTTTACGGGAATATACCATCGAACGAAGTCCGCAGCTTCCCTTAATCGAGTAAAAGCTATTTACTTAAAGATGAAGTAAGTAGGGGTTTTACAATAGTGGTTAGCATGGTTGCCTTCCAAGCAATCGATCCGATTTCGATTCTCGGTCATCGCAACAAATTATTTATCTAATTTGGAAAATCATGAATATTTAGGAGTGAAGTCTGCCACCTGTTGTCTAAAATTACAGTCATGAGCAAGAATGAATTAAGTATGGAAAAAACTACAAGGAAAATGTCTGATTCCTAGGCTAGGTAGGCCAGGTCAGAAACATGAAGTATTAATGGAGATGAATGTGATATATGCAATTAATGTGTTCCCAATACATGGCAAATTTTTTATGTTTATTCCCATACCGGGAATTGAACCCGGGCCTCCTGGGTGAGAGCCAGGTATCCTAACCACTAGACAATATGGGATTAGCGTTAATAATTTTTACAAGAGATTTTAGACCCTTCACCTAACCCCGAGACCTTATCCTTTGTCCCTTGTCAGCACAGCAATCGAGGACGTAGTCACCACAGCTCAGAAGAGCAGAGCCAAAGAGACGACGATTTTGTCAGTCTTTGGGTTCCTGCCTTCTTGAGCTGTGAGACTCTACATGACCTAGACGATGTCCTCGAACGTTGCACAGCTGACTGGCTCCCTAAAGCACAAATTTTACAAGACCCTAGCCCTGAACAACCCCGAGGAAACCCTGACAAAGAGAAAAAGAAACCAAAACCGGCAGATGCAGAAGGCCCGGCGACATATCAAGCAAAAGGCGTACGAGGCGAGGAAGATTCAGCGGCTCTTCAACATTTACCCAAGAAGAGCCGTTCGACAGGTGCTCGAAGACCGTTTACCCTCCTACGATGGTACTGTACAAGCTGCGGAGGAATATCTCAAGAGGACTTACAACCGATTGAGACCATCTCCGCAGCAGTGCCAAAGTGCGAGAGGAACTCTACGACACCTGCGACTGGTCCCAACCTTCAGAGGACCAGATGAACTTCCTTAATCGTGCGCCAACCCAACAAGAGCTTGAAGCTAAGCTTCGCCGGGCTACCAACACATCACCAGGGGTTGATGGCCTAGAATACCGTCATCTTAGAGCCATCGACCCAACTGCATTCTGCTTGAAACAGTTTGTAAAATGGTTTGGAAGCTAGGGGTTCCTAATTGTTGGAAGACATCGCGAACTGTCCCCATTTTCAAGAAAGGGGACACTAGCGACTATTCCAACTTTAGACCAATATCCCTTCTTCCTACCATTTACAAACTGTTCTCGGGAGTGATCAGCCAGAGAATAACGCAAGTCGCTTCAGACCTTGGCTGGTTATCTCCCGAGCAAAAGGGTTTCCTCCCGGGGGTCCATGGTATTCAGGAACATACACAGCTCTTACAGACGGTTGTCGAGGAGACAAAGACCAAACGAAAGCACATGTCTATTGCATGGCTGGACATGTGCAACGCGTTTGGATCTGTGCCTCACGCCGTTCTGAATGAGCTGTTCACATCACTTCCAATACCAGAGGACCTCCGGCGCATCCTGGTGGACATATATTCGGGAAATCGGATGGATTTTGCCGTTGGGAAAGAATCCATCCGCATTTTCCCGACAGCAGGTGTTCGCCAGGGTGACGCTCTTAGTTCCCCTATTTTTAACCTGGCTTCCGAACCCCTCGTCAGGGCCGGAAAGTCCAATATTAACCCCGGATTTTTAATATTTGGCTCGCTCGTGAAAACCACGGCATATGCTGACGACATTGCCGTGGTTACAAATTCTCCCTCCGAGCTCCAAAACATTTTAAACGTTTTTACCCTCACCGCAAACACCTTGGGGCTGCAATTTAATGCCGGGAAGTGTGCTTGCCTGGTCTTCGACAAAGGCAAGCCGTCTGACGCCCAGTGCCGAATTGGTGATCAATTAATTCGGTGCTTGGGTCCAGACGACCAAGAAACATATCTTGGTACACCGATCGGAGGTAAATTGCGGTTCCGACCACCAACTGACCTTATCCCTAACCTCGACAAGATTGCCGCCTCCCACCTCGCACCATGGCAAAAACTTGAAATCTTCCGTAAGCCACCTTCTTCCCTCCCTTTCCCATCACCTCGCTTCGGGTCGGGTCCTGAAAGACTGTCTTACCCAACTGGACACTGAGTGTAGGAAGTTTTTAGGCCTTATTTGCAACCTTCCCAATCACGCAACGGTCCCGTTTTTCTACGCGGACCGGCGGGTTGGGGGCATAGGAACATGCCGCCTCACTGATGATGCCGATATCTGGACCATCGCCAGGGCTGCTCAGCTCCTCACTTGTAGAGACCCTACAGTGAGGAACATATGCCGAGAGCAGCTCCATGACACCATCCGGCGAGGGTTCAGAAACGAGCATCCAGGAGTGTTGCCAGTTGGGGAATATCTTTCGGGATCCGTGGATGGGGGGCTCTACAGACTGAGGTACGCGGAGGCAGGGTCCAATCTTTGGACTCTTGCCCGCCAAGCTGCCAAACGACTGGGAGTGCGGATTGATGTATCCGGCGACGAAAATCTAAGAATTGTCGCCGATGACGTCTCCGTAAGCCCAGTCAAGGCAGTCCGCGGACTTCGGAAAGTAGCTCGGCAGCGCTATACCAGGGACCTAATTTCCGACAAGAGCCACCAGGGAGTAGTTGCCACTGGCCTCTCCCTGGAAGACAAGTCGAAAGACATGGCTCGCCTGGTATCCTGCCGTACGCCCCTCTCCTTCCGCGACTGGAGATATCTTCACAGGGCCCGGCTCGACATCCTTCCTCTTCGGGGGCACTCGTGGTTTTGCTCACAGGTGCAAGATACGAGTTGCCGCCGATGCGGAAAGGAAAACGAGACCGGGTTTCATGTGCTTAACCACTGTGAAGAAGGTCTCCAGCTCGCCACCAGGAGGCACAACACCATCCAAGATCTCTTGGAATCGCTGCTAGTCAAGCAGGGACACGATGTAACAATCAACATTGCCATCCCCGGGCAAAGGTTAAGACCGGATGTTGAATTTCAACTATCCGGTTCCCGGGTGATGGTTGACGTCGTGGTCTGCTATGACCAACCAGGGAGTATGGAGAATGGCTACCAGCGGAAATATGATAAATATTCTTCGCATGTGAGGATTCTCCCCCTGGTTGTCGGGTCTCTTGGATCATGGTACCCCAAGAACGACGAAATCCGTTCGATTCTCGGAATCAACGGAAGATCCTGGGGTGCCTTCCGATTCAAGGCCCGATTGGCAGCGATCCAGGGATCAATGGATATGGTGTGTGCCCATTTCCATCATGGTGCACCAAACCCCGAAGCTGAGGATATCCCCCCTTTTCCCGTAGAAACTCCCTACCCAGTAGATTAGTAGATTCTTTCCCTCACATTTTATTTATGTAATTTTTGTAATATTTTAAAATGCACCTACCTCATACATGTTTATTCCCCTTCCGGAAACCCCTCCATAAACTAACCACTAGACAATATGGGATTAGCGTTAATAATTTTTACGATAAACACTTATTTTCTTTATCTTTATCTTATTTTTCCCTTCCGGAAAACTCTCCATAAAAACTAACCACTAGACAATATTGTAAAGAACCAAAACAATTTATTCTTTATTATTTTCATTATTTTTCCTACCCTTTATTCTTACGTAACATTAATTTTCTATACGCCCCTCTTTTCTATGTAATTTCTTCCTTAGACGTTTTACAGACTGATTTACCCTTCAAACGTTTCAACTTAATTTTCTTGTAGTTCGACCTTCATGAAACCCGTATAAAAACTTTTGTTCTATAGAAAATAGCGAGAGTCACTTTTCACAAATCAGTTCCTAAAGAGTTGTTCCCCAATTTTTTGTGCTACTGAAATAAACTTTACTAGAAACGACAATGAAAAAGTAAGTTAAAATATAAATAACTTACATTTGGTGGCAGCGGAGTCGAACTCGGCTTTAGTGTTAAGCTGAATAGCGTGTGTTTTTTTTTGTTTGTTTTAAATTTTTATGGTAATAAGTGTTACTTATTACCTTCTCTCCGTTTTTTGGCTTCCTATTTGGTTGAATTTCTGGATAACTTTTCATAGTTATAAAAGAACATGCTTTGTTAGGAATTAGTTCGTTATAAAAGATGAGGGCAAATGAGGATAGCGGTTTAGAAACCACTTTAGAAAGAAGATCTGTAAGAAAAGGGCCACTAATACAAAGATTTGTTCGATCAGTACGTGAAAGGTTCACTCCCTTACGATCAGGAGGCGGGTCGACGTCAATTTTGAGAAATAACGAAAATCTAGGTGTCGAACTAGATAGTGATAGCCCACATCAATCCGATATTGATATTCTTGATTCCAATGAAATTAAAGAATTGAGAAATGATGATCAGTGGAACGAAGTACTTAATATGCAAGTATCATCACAAGACGAAACCGTAGTCGAACCCCTGATAGGCGAGGAGACAAGAGAATTGTTATCATATAATCAACTTCTAGAACAGGCTCGGGCAATTACGGACCTTGAAAAAACAACAGATAGGGTAGAAAACACAGAAGATATCTCTTTAGATTTCCAAAACCTAGAACTAGTAAATGAAGAGAACCAAGATCGGGCATGGTTTTATCAGCAATACGGAAATACGAGAATAACGGAAATTCCTGTTGACGATCTTATTTTTGAATTGCAGTATTTACTTCGAAGTGAAAAAAAATTGAGTTAACAAACAAAGAAGTAGGAACAGCCTTAAGAGCATTACTCTTAACCGAACCCACAATTTTGACACCAATAGAACTCTTTAAGCACTGTGGTCTAAAAACATACTACGAAAGTACTGATTCAGAGTATGAATCAGTGCATTCAGGAGAACAACAAAATAGGTCAGAATCAGACTTAGTGCCCCAATCTTTAGTAACACTCGAAACTGAGGAAGAAAGTTCAAAAAACTGCGTACCTATCAAAATTGTAAGAGCGGAAATCCACACGCAAGGCGATCAGATTCCTTTAGATTGTCCTAAATCGACCCCTAGTACCACAACAATCACTTGTCCGACGGTTACTCATTCACAGTCAAGTATGAATACTCAAATTCCTCAATCACAGTTAGCGTCCACTCCGTGTAACTATTTACCGTATCAAGGACTACAAAGTCGGAAAGTCTCCTTTACTCCAGCGTCGATCGTTGAGCAGTCAAACAAAATCACGCAAAATAAACCTTCAGAAGAAACAAACCAAGACATGCCCATTAAAATATACGTAAAAGAATTGAGCCGTTTGATGGAATCCGGAATGGATTATGAGGATGCTTCTAAAGCAGCTGATTGTATTGTGCAACACGTTCTAACGAATACTAAACGTTGCATTAATTCCTCTCAGAAAACGAAGCCTAATGGACAGCCTGTTTTTAGAACTAGCTCTCAGCCTTCATATCTTACCTCAACTCCTTTGCATACACAACCACTTGCGTTAAGTGGACAAAGTGTAAAAATCCCAAGCATGTACAATAAGCAAAGTAATAACGGAGCAACTCCAAAGTACTCAGTTACCAGCTCCATTCCTAAAATGAATCCCTTAGTAATGTGTCCGTCAAAAGTAAACAGTATAGGAAACACAAACAATTTTATTTCTAACGCCATCGATAAAAATAAAAAGTTACAACAAAGCCAAGCAATGACGTTATTTAGTAACGTCGGAATTTACGTAGACCGTGAACGCTCCGGTCGCTTTGATGACTGGCTTGCACATCTAGAATCAGTACTGGTTTTAGGCGATTTTGAGGAGTCAAGAAAAATTATCTTACTACGCTCCAAATTGTATGGTGAAGCGGCTGATGAGTTTGATAACTTTAAACTTGAAAACCCAATTAGCGCGCAAATTTACGACAGAGTAAAGGAGCGTTTAATTAAACTTTTCCACTCTACAGAGACCAGATCTAAACAAAGCGTTGAATTTCATAATATGCAACGGGAACCCGAAGAGAATATGAGACGTTATGCGAATCGTATACGCAAGGCCTTCCACTTAGCGTATCCTATAAAATCCACGATAGATAAAGCAACAGCTTTTTCCAGAGAACAAATTATGATGGACAGATTTCTGGAAGGGCTGTCTTTCGACGTCCAGACCAGACTTAAGTATAAAGAATTCGCAACTTTTGAAAAACTCATAGAAAAAGCTGAAATGACGGCCATGGCAGTAGAAGAAGCCCAAGTTAGATCCAGACTAAATGCTTTTCAGGCCAAATACGTCGAACCTAATAGAGAATTTACTAAAGTAAAGGAAGCTTTAGATCGCCTTAGTTCCCAGGTGGAATCAAACACTCACCAAAAACATTTAGAAGAAAACATGGAGAAAATGCAAAGACAATTATCCACCAGGAGAAACGTGAGTTTTTCACAGCGCTCACCACAGTTAAACCCTCCAATCAATAAAACAGGGGATTTATATTTTTGTGATTTTCACAACGATTGGGGTTATCACTCAATAAACAATTGTAAAGCAAGGGAGAGTCAAGCTAATGATAAATGTTTTCGTTGTAAAGAAATTGGACACCGAGCAAACTTTTGTCCCCAGATAAAAAATTTGAAACCCACTCCTCCAGAGGGTTATGACGGAAATGGGAAAAAACTTCCTTTGTTTGAAGAAAGGGGAAACTAAAAACTACCGATGTAAGCGTTGGGCCCCTCGGTGGAACTAAGAAAAAGCCCCGACATCATATAAATAGTTTAGCAGTAAAATCTACAGTTCCTAGGATAAGAATAAAAATAGGAAATTCTGTTGTAAAAGCGCTGTTTGACACTGGAGCCGAGAGAAGCGTTATTAGCAGCACATTTTTTCATAAGCTTAAAGAAGGAAAGGAATTAATTAATTTCACTAAAGAGGTAGATGTGGATCTTTTCAGCATAAATGACAGGCGCCTCGTCACGGAAGGCACAATTACCGTTAACTTTTTTGTGGCAGAAGAAACGCCACGCCAAGCACTTAGGCAGAAATTCATAGTCGTAAATGGAATTGTTGAAGATTGCGTTCTAGGGCGCGATGCACTTTGGAAACATCAGTTTATCTATAACGGAAAACAACAGTCCATCTACCGAGTTCCGGAAATTGATCACTTCCAGGAAACAGAAAATCCCTTTGTGATTAGCAAATCTTTGAGAATTCCTCCAAATTCCACTAGTCTCCTAGAGACTAGAGAAGAGGAAACTCACCCTTTCAACCCTCTCAATACTTGTCATTTTGTTAGATGCTGTAATATTCCCTCCGGGCTTAGCTTGGAACCCTACATCTCTACGACACCAAATCGTTCGCTCCGTGTGGTGGCTGTTAATGGAACAGATAAAACCATATTTCTACCTCGCCTTACAGTGTTAGGAACCCTTCATATTTCCAGACCTTCAAGAAAGCCAGTTGAAACAATGGCTTCAATTAGCGTAGCTTCAGGTCCAATCAACACAGCAGCCGTTGAGTCGGCTCTTCCAGACATAGATGAGGAAAACAAAGAGAATTTGCGTAGATTAATAATAAATAATTATAACAGTTTTGCTTTTAAAACAAGTGAGTTAGGCCATACTACTTTAGTAAAACATGTCATTGACACACAAGGACAAGGTCCTATTCGTCAAAGAGCATATCGCACGTCTCCAAAACAAAAAGAGATAGCTAAAAATATCATTGATGAACTGATGAAAAATAAAATAATTCGTTATTCGATGTCTCCGTGGGCAGCCCCGATAGTATTAGTAAGTAAGAAAACAGGAGATGTCCGTTTGTGTATAGATTTTAGAAAATTAAATGCAATTACAAAAAAGATTCTTTCCCTTTACCTCGTATTGACGACGTTTTAGATTTACTTGTAGGACAGAGGTATTTTTCCACATTAGATCTTGCCTCCGGATATTGGCAAATTGAGCTCGAGGAGGAATCCAAAGAAAAAACAGCCTTCATAGTCGATGACAATTTGTACGAATGGAATCGTTTGGCGTTTGGTTTAACCAACGCCCCGGGAACGTTTCAAAGACTGATGAATTCAGTTTTACGAAGAGTTATTGGAAAAATTTGTCTCGTTTATCTTGACGACATAATAATTTTTTCAAGAACAATTGAAGAGCATTTTAGCAATTTGAAGACTGTTTTTTCCTCTTAGAAAACGCGCACCTAAAAATGAAATTGTCAAAATGTGAATTTTTAGCGCAATCCGTTTCCTATCTTGGACACGTAATCACGGCTGAAGGAATAAAACCAGACCCTGCTAAAATTGAAATCCTTGTTAATTACAAAAGACCTGGTACAGTAAAAGAATTACAATCTTTTTTGGGACTAGCCAGTTACTACAGACGATTTGTAAAAAATTTCTCTACCGTCGCCCACCCCTTGTTATCACAGACCAAAGGAAAACCTACTGATAGTGTAACTTGGAAAACAGATGAAATTGCAGCTTTTGAGTACTTGCGACAATGTTTAATATCAGAACCTATCTTGATATATCCGGATTTTTCAAAGGAATTTCTGATTTACACGGACGCAAGTAACTATGGCTTAGGAGCCGTCCTTTCTCAGATGAAAGACGGAAAGGACCAACCTATAGCCTATGCAAGCAAACATCTTAATAAAGGGGAAATCAAGTATTCGACAATAGAAAAAGAGGCTGCAGCAGTAGTGTTTGGGATAAAACGTTTCCGACATTACTTACAAGATCAACCTTTTGTTATTGTAAGTGATCACAGGCCTCTTCAGTGGTTGCAGACTTTTAAAGACGAAACAGGGCGACTAGGTAGATGGGCGATCTTGTTATCTAATATGAAGTTCAGTGTTAAGTACCGACCAGGTCGAGTACACGAAAATGCTGATTTTCTTTCTAGAATACCGATGAATCTAATATCTGCCATTCCTGCAGACAACAACGTAATGTGTCAAGAACAACAGAAAGATTCTCTGTGCAAAGCAATCGTTACGTTTTTGGAACAAAATGAACCTTGGAAAAAGAAGATGGCCCGATGCCTTCTTGGGTCGGAGAAATAGATTATTTCTTTGTAGAAAATGGTCTTTTATGTAAACACTACGAACCTACGTCAGTGAAAAGAAGAAACTTTGAACAGTGTCAAGTGGTTGTTCCACTTTCTCTGAGAAAGCAACTTTTACAAGAATATCATGATTCCCCATTGTCAGGACATATGGCAACTAGGCGAACATTCTTTCGTCTAAGGGACAAATACTATTGGCCTACCATGTTACGGGATGTTAAGGAATATTGCACTTCTTGTGAACCTTGTGCGCTGGGACGTCGAGTGCACAGTACGAAAGCCTATCTCAACCCGTTAGACCTCGCTACAAGACCTTTTGAAGTATTGGGCTTAGATTTCCTAGGTCCAATCAAACCGCATTCACTTCAAGGAAACAATTATATATTAGTAATCACGGATTACTTTTCTAAATGGATAGAAGTCATTCCTCTTACTAACTGTACCGCCCTCAGTACTAGTAAAGCCTTAGTAGAACGAATTATTTTACATCATGGTCCCCCGAAAGCAATAATTACAGATCGAGGCAGTAATTTTACTTCTGAATTATTTTCTGCGCTTTGTAGAGCTTTAAACATTAAACGCATGAAAACAACTGCGTATCACCCTCAGACTAATGGGCAAACAGAGCGATTCAACAAAACTGTTGTTGAAATGATAAGGAAATATTTGGAGAATGGATTCGAGCGGTGGGAGGATATTTTAGGCCCCGTTGTTTTCGCTTATAATAATTCTGTCCACTCGTCAACACTTGAGACTCCATATTTTCTAAATCACGGTCGTGATCCAGTCATGCCGATTGATCAATTCCTCCGTCCTCTTCCCCCAGTAATAGTAACTCCCTCAGACTATAAAAGTCAAATTATGAAACGCTTACACGAAGCCTTTCAGCTTGTAAAAATCAATCTTTCCCAAGCTCGTGAACAACAAAAAGCCCAGTACGATAAACGCGTAAAAGAGCAAAAATTTAACGTAGGAGATAAAGTTTTACTAGATATGCGAACGCCCTTGGCGGGAATTAGTAAAAAACTCATTCCACGTTTTATAGGCCCTTTTAGAATTTTGAAAGTAAGCAACAATAGTACTGTGGAAATACAACAAGACGTAGGAAAACAAACTCAGCTTGTACATGTGAATCGAATAAAACCCCTATTTGAGTCAATGATCTGGAAAGACGAACCAGGTGTCGACTTTTTTGATGTAAGAATTGAGAAACAAGCCGAAAAATTCGTACAAGAAACCGTAGATGAACTCGAAACTTTTCCTCTACCCCTAGAAACAAACCTTCAATCTGAGTTAGAACAAATTCCTTCTGAAAAAGAAACTCCTACTCAAAATTTGATAAGACCCCCACCCACAATTCCTCCTACTCCAAATGTAATGATAAGTTCACCAACAATTTCCTTACCTTCCAAACCGATTCCAGAGACGTCAACCTTACCCATACAACCAGAGCGTCGCCTCGGGTTACGTCCTCGAAATCTTTTAAAGCCAGTTGTAAAATTATGAAATTGTATTGCTGTAATTTTTTTGTTCATTACGTTCGAATCACTTTAACTAGCTTTAAGACCGTGTTTAAATTCTAAAAAAACTTTGTATTAGTTATCTTAATAATTCATAGAATGGATCCCTGAAATTGATTTTTAAATTACTTTTCTCATAGATTATGTCTTCTACCCCTCCTCATCATACCGTTTTTCTGTCGCCTCCATGCTCTTAACATCACTATTTGTAATTGT
Source organism: Daphnia magna (assembly GCF_020631705.1). Taxonomy (NCBI): domain Eukaryota; kingdom Metazoa; phylum Arthropoda; class Branchiopoda; order Diplostraca; family Daphniidae; genus Daphnia; species Daphnia magna. Next base: position 817,032 of record NC_059186.1, on the reverse strand, counting down.
ACGGCTGCTCAGCCAAAAGGGTTCCTAAAATTCACTAGCGATGACTGTGATTATCAAATAAGCCCCCTTCCCGCTATTCCAGTATATTATGATGTCTATTCTACTCTTCCCCAAATTACCCGTTTTGTTGGCCATTCGTGTACCATATGGCTGGAAAAGAAACACATCTATACTGACTTCTGGGGTTGGCAAACTCCAAGTCAATCAAGAGTGCCAATAGAAGTCAATGCACATGAATGTGAAAAAATGCGTGATTCCCGATTGTGCCATGGCAAAAGCATGGACTACTTAGGAAACAATAAGTGGTCGTTCGAACGTATTCCAAACGTGCAGGGTAGCTGGCTTCAAGTCACAGGTGATCAGCTGATCAACTGTCGATTAGAAGAAGTTACTTTAGAAACTGAGTGCGCTAACTGTACGATAAGTTCACCCATTGGCGATATACCGGGAGGGATCAACGGATCCGTTTCTCACAACCTAGTGACCATTGTCTGGAAAGAATCGTTAAGAGAAGTTCAACAGTGCAAACTAAGGCTTGTGGAAACAGGTATCGCTCAACGTTACCTGACTAACAACAGTGAAATAGAAAGAATTCGTGACGTCGAACAACAACTTGACTTTGTTTACAATACAACTAACAAAGAATATTGTAATTCATCCGAAAAAAGTTACAAACAAGTAATCGGAATGGACAAAGTTATTTTACGTTTACATTCTTTAACTGATACCAACGCTCATCCGAGTAAACCACTGGAAGAAGACATCGAAAAAATTGCTGACATTATCCGGGCTGAAATCAGCGGAGCAGCACATTCTCAATACGCACGAGACCGAACTACCGATGGAATAAATGGAGTGGCTCGAGAGATTCGAGCTCTGCAATGTGAAAATCGAGTGCTGGCACACAAAACTGCTATCGCCACCGCACAACACAGTGGATGGCTTGCTGCCAGTTACCTTAATTTACCCACATGTAGCAAATTGATAGCCACTGGTGAATCGATCAGCGTCTATCAATGCTCCCCAAAAAATTCAACGATCACCACTGAAATCACAAGCTGTGGTCCTCAACCTAAACTCGGCGACTACACTTTAGACACTGAAGGATGGGAACTGACGCCTTACACCCCCTGTTACTGGCACAAAAATTTCGTCAACATCAACGGTCGAGCACATTTCTACAAAAACAGTTCTTGGCATCCAATCGTCCCCGGTGTAATAATCCAAGGACATAGTTTGATCAACACTTTGCCGTATGAAATTGATAAGCTACTCGCACTTAGTTTACACCCCGCGCTAACCCCCCACCCGATGAGCACCGCAGCTGCAATCGCCGAGATAATTGCTGCTGCTAAAGAAGAACATAGCATCGACCTTGGAAATCCTTTTCACATGAGCACTCTTCTTTCCTCACTCCAAAAAGAAAAGAACGTTTCCCTGTCGTCTAAGATTCTTAGTTGGTCAAGTAGCATTTGTAGTCTTCTAGGGATGGGATTTATCGGATTCTTTTTCTTTCATTTTTGTGGAGTAGGTTCCCTTATTGCAAGATACATACCTTGTTGTTCTTTTCTAAGTACTTGTAACCCTTTCACTTGCTTCACCAAAACATCTGATAATGATATAGAAGTAGGCCACCCCGCGTTATTAAACCCCTCAAATCCATCCCCGCCCATTACTATTGTAAACTTACCCGCCTCTGTTCAACAACCCGCCCCGGAACTTTTTGCCCCATCAGCCCCTTTTCTACAAAGAGAGCCTCCACGGAACAAATTCCACCGGGACGCGCTAAGACAAGCGCATCGAGAAGCAGCTGTTCTGTTGAATTAATTAATGTTGTTTTCTTGTTTTGTTTTGTCTCACTTTCTATTCCGTTCCAAATTTGACCTTGATTGATTGCGAGACGCAATCTTTTGGAACCGGATAGCTATGTAAAGAACCAAAACAATTTATTCTTTATTATTTTCATTATTTTTCCTACCCTTTATTCTTACGTAACATTAATTTTCTATACGCCCCTCTTTTCTATGTAATTTCTTCCTTAGACGTTTTACAGACTGATTTACCCTTCAAACGTTTCAACTTAATTTTCTTGTAGTTCGACCTTCATGAAACCCGTATAAAAACTTTTGTTCTATAGAAAATAGCGAGAGTCACTTTTCACAAATCAGTTCCTAAAGAGTTGTTCCCCAATTTTTTGTGCTACTGAAATAAACTTTACTAGAAACGACAATGAAAAAGTAAGTTAAAATATAAATAACTTACAATATGGGATTGGCATCAATAATTTTTACGATAAATGATTTCCGGAAACCTCTCCATAAAAACTAACCACTAGACAATATGGGATTGGCATCAATAATTTTTACGATAAACGATTAGTTGAAACTAACCCTTTACTTTTTCAACAACCCATGCTTTGCTTTACAAAGCCATGCTCGGACATTTAAGAGACCAGATATTGTTGAATTTCTATTGTCTGGTTCCCGGTGTGACGGTAGAAGCCGCCGCCACCGCCACCGCAGCCATCTTCTTCTACTTCTTCTCCTTCTTGTGATAGCTGAAGCAAAAGCTTTGCTGTCAGAAAGCGTTATTAATTAAAAGTTAAGCGCTTTATTGAGTTTGTTGATGAACAGCGTAATTATTCCTTATGGTACAAGTGATATAAATAAGTCAGGATGGCCGAGCGGTCTTAGGCGCCAGACTTAAGGATAAAAACCTTACTTCTCCAAGAAAAGCATCAGAATTCTGGTCTTCAATGAAGGCGTGGGTTCAAATCCCACTCCTGACAGGTTTTTCTCTTGGAAGATGTACTTCCGGAGTAGATTTTTCATACGAGTCTCTTGCATCAATAACAAGCGATGGTGGTATAGTGGTTAGCATGGTTGCCTTCCAAGCAATCGACCCGAGTTCGATTCTCGGTCATCGCAACAAATTATTTATCTAATTTGGAAAATCATGAATATTTAGGAGTGAAGTCTGCCACCTGTTGTCTAAAATTACAGTCATGAGCAAGAATGAATTAAGTATGGAAAAAACTACAAGGAAAATGTCTGATTCCTAGGCTAGGTAGGCCAGGTCAGAAACATGAAGTATTAATGGAGATGAATGTGATATATGCAATTAATGTGTTCCCAATACATGGCAAATTTTTTATGTTTATTCCCATACCGGGAATTGAACCCGGGCCTCCTGGGTGAGAGCCAGGTATCCTAACCACTAGACAATATGGGATTAGCGTTAATAATTTTTACAAGAGATTTTAGACCCTTCACCTAACCCCGAGACCTTATCCTTTGTCCCTTGTCAGCACAGCAATCGAGGACGTAGTCACCACAGCTCAGAAGAGCAGAGCCAAAGAGACGACGATTTTGTCAGTCTTTGGGTTCCTGCCTTCTTGAGCTGTGAGACTCTACATGACCTAGACGATGTCCTCGAACGTTGCACAGCTGACTGGCTCCCCTAAAGCACAAATTTTACAAGACCCTAGCCCTGAACAACCCCGAGGAAACCCTGACAAAAGAAAAAGAAACCAAAACCGGCAGATGCAGAAGGCCCGGCGACATATCAAGCAAAAGGCGTACGAGGCGAGGAAGATTCAGCGGCTCTTCAACATTTACCCAAGAAGAGCCGTTCGACAGGTGCTCGAAGACCGTTTACCCTCCTACGATGGTACTGTACAAGCTGCGGAGGAATATCTCAAGAGGACTTACAACCGATTGAGACCATCTCCGCAGCAGTGCCAAAGTGCGAGGGAACTCTACGACACCTGCGACTGGTCCCAACCTTCAGAGGACCAGATGAACTTCCTTAATCGTGCGCCAACCCAACAAGAGCTTGAAGCTAAGCTTCGCCGGGCTACCAACACATCACCAGGGGTTGATGGCCTAGAATACCGTCATCTTAGAGCCATCGACCCCAACTGCATTCTGCTGGAAACAGTTTGTAAAATGGTTTGGAAGCTAGGGGTTCCTAATTGTTGGAAGACATCGCGAACTGTCCCCATTTTCAAGAAAGGGGACACTAGCGACTATTCCAACTTTAGACCAATATCCCTTCTTCCTACCATTTACAAACTGTTCTCGGGAGTGATCAGCCAGAGAATAACGCAAGTCGCTTCAGACCTTGGCTGGTTATCTCCCGAGCAAAAGGGTTTCCTCCCGGGGGTCCATGGTATTCAGGAACATACACAGCTCTTACAGACGGTTGTCGAGGAGACAAAGACCAAACGAAAGCACATGTCTATTGCATGGCTGGACATGTGCAACGCGTTTGGATCTGTGCCTCACGCCGTTCTGAATGAGCTGTTCACATCACTTCCAATACCAGAGGACCTCCGGCGCATCCTGGTGGACATATATTCGGGAAATCGGATGGATTTTGCCGTTGGGAAAGAATCCATCCGCATTTTCCCGACAGCAGGTGTTCGCCAGGGTGACGCTCTTAGTTCCCCTATTTTTAACCTGGCTTCCGAACCCCTCGTCAGGGCCGGAAAGTCCAATATTAACCCCGGATTTTTAATATTTGGCTCGCTCGTGAAAAGAAAACCACGGCATATGCTGACGACATTGCCGTGGTTACAAATTCTCCCTCCGAGCTCCAAAACATTTTAAACGTTTTTACCCTCACCGCAAACACCTTGGGGCTGCAATTTAATGCCGGGAAGTGTGCTTGCCTGGTCTTCGACAAAGGCAAGCCGTCTGACGCCCAGTGCCGAATTGGTGATCAATTAATTCGGTGCTTGGGTCCAGACGACCAAGAAACATATCTTGGTACACCGATCGGAGGTAAATTGCGGTTCCGACCACCAACTGACCTTATCCCTAACCTCGACAAGATTGCCGCCTCCCACCTCGCACCATGGCAAAAACTTGAAATCTTCCGTAGCCACCTTCTTCCCTCCCTTTCCCATCACCTCGCTTCGGGTCGGGTCCTGAAAGACTGTCTTACCCAACTGGACACTGAGTGTAGGAAGTTTCTAGGCCTTATTTGCAACCTTCCCAATCACGCAACGGTCCCGTTTTTCTACGCGGACCAGCGGGTTGGGGGCCTAGGAACATGCCGCCTCACTGATGATGCCGATATCTGGACCATCGCCAGGGCTGCTCAGCTCCTCACTTGTAGAGACCCTACAGTGAGGAACATATGCCGAGAGCAGCTCCATGACACCATCCGGCGAGGGTTCAGAAACGAGCATCCAGGAGTGTTGCCAGTTGGGGAATATCTTTCGGGATCCGTGGATGGGGGGCTCTACAGACTGAGGTACGCGGAGGCAGGGTCCAATCTTTGGACTCTTGCCCGCCAAGCTGCCAAACGACTGGGAGTGCGGATTGATGTATCCGGCGACGAAAATCTAAGAATTGTCGCCGATGACGTCTCCGTAAGCCCAGTCAAGGCAGTCCGCGGACTTCGGAAAGTAGCTCGGCAGCGCTATACCAGGGACCTAATTTCCGACAAGAGCCACCAGGGAGTAGTTGCCACTGGCCTCTCCCTGGAAGACAAGTCGAAAGACATGGCTCGCCTGGTATCCTGCCGTACGCCCCTCTCCTTCCGCGACTGGAGATATCTTCACAGGGCCCGGCTCGACATCCTTCCTCTTCGGGGGCACTCGTGGTTTTGCTCACAGGTGCAAGATACGAGTTGCCGCCGATGCGGAAAGGAAAACGAGACCGGGTTTCATGTGCTTAACCACTGTGAAGAAGGTCTCCAGCTCGCCACCAAGAGGCACAACACCATCCAAGATCTCTTGGAATCGCTGCTAGTCAAGCAGGGACACGATGTAACAATCAACAATGCCATCCCCGGGCAAAGGTTAAGACCGGATGTTGAATTTCAACTATCCGGTTCCCGGGTGATGGTTGACGTCGTGGTCTGCTATGACCAACCAGGGAGTATGGAGAATGGCTACCAGCGGAAATATGATAAATATTCTTCGCATGGGAGGATTCTCCCCCTGGTTGTCGGGTCTCTTGGATCATGGTACCCCAAGAACGACGAAATCCGTTCGATTCTCGGAATCAACGGAAGATCCTGGGGTGCCTTCCGATTCAAAGCCCGATTGGCAGCGATCCAGGGATCAATGGATATGGTGTGTGCCCATTTCCATCATGGTGCACCAAACCCCGAAGCTGAGGATATCCCCCCTTTTCCCGTAGAAACTCCCTACCCAGTAGATTAGTAGATTCTTTCCCTCACATTTTATTTATGTAATTTTTGTAATATTTTAAAATGCACCTACCTCATACATGTTTATTCCCCTTCGGGAAACCCCTCCATAAACTAACCACTAGACAATATGGGATTAGCGTTAATAATTTTTACGATAAACACTTATTTTCTTTATCTTTATCTTATTTTTCCCTTCCGGAAAACTCTCCATAAAAACTAACCACTAGACAATATGGGATTGTCATCAATAATTTTTACGATAAACGATTTCCGGAAACCTCTCCATAAAAACTAACCACTAGACAATATGGGATTGGCATCAATAATTTTTACGATAAACGATTAGTTGAAACTAACCCTTTACTTTTTCAACAACCCATGCTTTGCTTTACAAAGCCATGCTCGGACATTTAAGAGACCAGATATTGTTGAATTTCTATTGTCTGGTTCCCGGTGTGACGGTAGAAGCCGCCGCCACCGCCACCGCAGCCATCTTCTTCTACTTCTTCTCCTTCTTGTGATAGCTGAAGCAAAAGCTTTGCTGTCAGAAAGCGTTATTAATTAAAAGTTAAGCGCTTTATTGAGTTTGTTGATGAACAGCGTAATTATTCCTTATGGTACAAGTGATATAAATAAGTCAGGATGGCCGAGCGGTCTAAGGCGCCAGACTTAAGGATAAAAACCTTACTTCTCCAAGAAAAGCATCAGAATTCTGGTCTTCAATGAAGGCGTGGGTTCAAATCCCACTCCTGACAGGTTTTTCTCTTGGAAGATGTACTTCCGGAGTAGATTTTTCATACGAGTCTCTTGCATCAATAACAAGCGATGGTGGTATAGTGGTTAGCATGGTTGCCTTCCAAGCAATCGACCCGAGTTCGATTCTCGGTCATCGCAACAAATTATTTATCTAATTTGGAAAATCATGAATATTTAGGAGTGAAGTCTGCCACCTGTTGTCTAAAATTACAGTCATGAGCAAGAATGAATTAAGTATGGAAAAAACTACAAGGAAAATGTCTGATTCCTAGGCTAGGTAGGCCAGGTCAGAAACATGAAGTATTAATGGAGATGAATGTGATATATGCAATTAATGTGTTCCCAATACATGGCAAATTTTTTATGTTTATTCCCATACCGGGAATTGAACCCGGGCCTCCTGGGTGAGAGCCAGGTATCCTAACCACTAGACAATATGGGATTAGCGTTAATAATTTTTACAAGAGATTTTAGACCCTTCACCTAACCCCGAGACCTTATCCTTTGTCCCTTGTCAGCACAGCAATCGAGGACGTAGTCACCACAGCTCAGAAGAGCAGAGCCAAAGAGACGACGATTTTGTCAGTCTTTGGGTTCCTGCCTTCTTGAGCTGTGAGACTCTACATGACCTAGACGATGTCCTCGAACGTTGCACAGCTGACTGGCTCCCTAAAGCACAAATTTTACAAGACCCTAGCCCTGAACAACCCCGAGGAAACCCTGACAAAAGAAAAAGAAACCAAAACCGGCAGATGCAGAAGGCCCGGCGACATATCAAGCAAAAGGCGTACGAGGCGAGGAAGATTCAGCGGCTCTTCAACATTTACCCAAGAAGAGCCGTTCGACAGGTGCTCGAAGACCGTTTACCCTCCTACGATGGTACTGTACAAGCTGCGGAGGAATATCTCAAGAGGACTTACAACCGATTGAGACCATCTCCGCAGCAGTGCCAAAGTGCGAGGGAACTCTACGACACCTGCGACTGGTCCCAACCTTCAGAGGACCAGATGAACTTCCTTAATCGTGCGCCAACCCAACAAGAGCTTGAAGCTAAGCTTCGCCGGGCTACCAACACATCACCAGGGGTTGATGGCCTAGAATACCGTCATCTTAGAGCCATCGACCCCAACTGCATTCTGCTGGAAACAGTTTGTAAAATGGTTTGGAAGCTAGGGGTTCCTAATTGTTGGAAGACATCGCGAACTGTCCCCATTTTCAAGAAAGGGGACACTAGCGACTATTCCAACTTTAGACCAATATCCCTTCTTCCTACCATTTACAAACTGTTCTCGGGAGTGATCAGCCAGAGAATAACGCAAGTCGCTTCAGACCTTGGCTGGTTATCTCCCGAGCAAAAGGGTTTCCTCCCGGGGGTCCATGGTATTCAGGAACATACACAGCTCTTACAGACGGTTGTCGAGGAGACAAAGACCAAACGAAAGCACATGTCTATTGCATGGCTGGACATGTGCAACGCGTTTGGATCTGTGCCTCACGCCGTTCTGAATGAGCTGTTCACATCACTTCCAATACCAGAGGACCTCCGGCGCATCCTGGTGGACATATATTCGGGAAATCGGATGGATTTTGCCGTTGGGAAAGAATCCATCCGCATTTTCCCGACAGCAGGTGTTCGCCAGGGTGACGCTCTTAGTTCCCCTATTTTTAACCTGGCTTCCGAACCCCTCGTCAGGGCCGGAAAGTCCAATATTAACCCCGGATTTTTAATATTTGGCTCGCTCGTGAAAACCACGGCATATGCTGACGACATTGCCGTGGTTACAAATTCTCCCTCCGAGCTCCAAAACATTTTAAACGTTTTTACCCTCACCGCAAACACCTTGGGGCTGCAATTTAATGCCGGGAAGTGTGCTTGCCTGGTCTTCGACAAAGGCAAGCCGTCTGACGCCCAGTGCCGAATTGGTGATCAATTAATTCGGTGCTTGGGTCCAGACGACCAAGAAACATATCTTGGTACACCGATCGGAGGTAAATTGCGGTTCCGACCACCAACTGACCTTATCCCTAACCTCGACAAGATTGCCGCCTCCCACCTCGCACCATGGCAAAAACTTGAAATCTTCCGTAGCCACCTTCTTCCCTCCCTTTCCCATCACCTCGCTTCGGGTCGGGTCCTGAAAGACTGTCTTACCCAACTGGACACTGAGTGTAGGAAGTTTTTAGGCCTTATTTGCAACCTTCCCAATCACGCAACGGTCCCGTTTTTCTACGCGGACCGGCGGGTTGGGGGCATAGGAACATGCCGCCTCACTGATGATGCCGATATCTGGACCATCGCCAGGGCTGCTCAGCTCCTCACTTGTAGAGACCCTACAGTAAGGAACATATGCCGAGAGCAGCTCCATGACACCATCCGGCGAGGGTTCAGAAACGAGCATCCAGGAGTGTTGCCAGTTGGGGAATATCTTTCGGGATCCGTGGATGGGGGGCTCTACAGACTGAGGTACGCGGAGGCAGGGTCCAATCTTTGGACTCTTGCCCGCCAAGCTGCCAAACGACTGGGAGTGCGGATTGATGTATCCGGCGACGAAAATCTAAGAATTGTCGCCGATGACGTCTCCGTAAGCCCAGTCAAGGCAGTCCGCGGACTTCGGAAAGTAGCTCGGCAGCGCTATACCAGGGACCTAATTTCCGACAAGAGCCACCAGGGAGTAGTTGCCACTGGCCTCTCCCTGGAAGACAAGTCGAAAGACATGGCTCGCCTGGTATCCTGCCGTACGCCCCTCTCCTTCCGCGACTGGAGATATCTTCACAGGGCCCGGCTCGACATCCTTCCTCTTCGGGGCACTCGTGGTTTTGCTCACAGGTGCAAGATACGAGTTGCCGCCGATGCGGAAAGGAAAACGAGACCGGGTTTCATGTGCTTAACCACTGTGAAGAAGGTCTCCAGCTCGCCACCAGGAGGCACAACACCATCCAAGATCTCTTGGAATCGCTGCTAGTCAAGCAGGGACACGATGTAACAATCAACATTGCCATCCCCGGGCAAAGGTTAAGACCGGATGTTGAATTTCAACTATCCGGTTCCCGGGTGATGGTTGACGTCGTGGTCTGCTATGACCAACCAGGGAGTATGGAGAATGGCTACCAGCGGAAATATGATAAATATTCTTCGCATGTGAGGATTCTCCCCCTGGTTGTCGGGTCTCTTGGATCATGGTACCCCAAGAACGACGAAATCCGTTCGATTCTCGGAATCAACGGAAGATCCTGGGGTGCCTTCCGATTCAAGGCCCGATTGGCAGCGATCCAGGGATCAATGGATATGGTGTGTGCCCATTTCCATCATGGTGCACCAAACCCCGAAGCTGAGGATATCCCCCCTTTTCCCGTAGAAACTCCCTACCCAGTAGATTAGTAGATTCTTTCCCTCACATTTTATTTATGTAATTTTTGTAATATTTTAAAATGCACCTACCTCATACATGTTTATTCCCCTTCCGGAAACCCCTCCATAAACTAACCACTAGACAATATGGGATTAGCGTTAATAATTTTTACGATAAACACTTATTTTCTTTATCTTTATCTTATTTTTCCCTTCCGGAAAACTCTCCATAAAAACTAACCACTAGACAATATGGGATTGGCATCAATAATTTTTACGATAAATGATTTCCGGAAACCTCTCCATAAAAACTAACCACTAGACAATATGGGATTGGCATCAATAATTTTTACGATAAACGATTAGTTGAAACTAACCCTTTACTTTTTCAACAACCCATGCTTTGCTTTACAAAGCCATGCTCGGACATTTAAGAGACCAGATATTGTTGAATTTCTATTGTCTGGTTCCCGGTGTGACGGTAGAAGCCGCCGCCACCGCCACCGCAGCCATCTTCTTCTACTTCTTCTCCTTCTTGTGATAGCTGAAGCAAAAGCTTTGCTGTCAGAAAGCGTTATTAATTAAAAGTTAAGCGCTTTATTGAGTTTGTTGATGAACAGCGTAATTATTCCTTATGGTACAAGTGATATAAATAAGTCAGGATGGCCGAGCGGTCTTAGGCGCCAGACTTAAGGATAAAAACCTTACTTCTCCAAGAAAAGCATCAGAATTCTGGTCTTCAATGAAGGCGTGGGTTCAAATCCCACTCCTGACAGGTTTTTCTCTTGGAAGATGTACTTCCGGAGTAGATTTTTCATACGAGTCTCTTGCATCAATAACAAGCGATGGTGGTATAGTGGTTAGCATGGTTGCCTTCCAAGCAATCGACCCGAGTTCGATTTTCGGTCATCGCAACAAATTATTTATCTAATTTGGAAAATCATGAATATTTAGGAGTGAAGTCTGCCACCTGTTGTCTAAAATTACAGTCATGAGCAAGAATGAATTAAGTATGGAAAAAACTACAAGGAAAATGTCTGATTCCTAGGCTAGGTAGGCCAGGTCAGAAACATGAAGTATTAATGGAGATGAATGTGATATATGCAATTAATTAAACTCTAGGATATTTCCTAAATCAGTCGACAAGGGATCTTTACCACTCTCCATGCACCAACGCATCCAATTGCACCATGCCGATTCATAAGCCGACTCAGTGCTGGGGCGGAATCCGTCCAAGAGAAGCTAGACCACTTCCGCCGAAAATCCTTGCAGGCGATAACGTCGCCCGACAGCTTCCACGCGGCTAATAGCAATCCTCCCGTTCTCAGCAGGGGATGGGGATCGTCCAACGGTGGGGTCTGCAGCCAACGCTCCGATCGCAGGAGCCGTGGTTGGTCGCAGCAAAGCTCCAGTAACAACAACTACCAGGGCTGGCCGGTCCAGACTGGACAAACAAATACAACGGTTGCTTCTTCCCTACTTATCTTTTGGACGCAACGAAAAATCAGAGAAAAGGGAGGAAAGACAAACGTGGCCCACTTTTCCCAATTTAAGGTAAATGCGTTTGAAGCTAAGGCTCCAGGTTGCGGCTTCCATGAAACAAAACGTGTCCAGCAGTGGATCCTATCTTTTAGGAAAAATAAGATAAGATAAGATAAGATAAGATACTTTTGGTATCTTTTCTGTATCTTATATCTTGTAAAAATTTCGAAGAAAAAATAGTATCTTTATCTTTAGGGTAAGCTCATTTTAGCCTAAAGTTACCTAAAAGATACAAGATACTTTTGACCCCATCTACCGGGAAAAAGTCAAGCTACCTGTAGCAAATTTTATTTAAAGTCAGTTTTCCGTCATGCCTTTTTTCTTTGTCTGCTGCTACTGACCTGACCTGAGTACTGCTAGTCTGCTACTGACCACAGTACTGAAATTACGACAGTTAAATTCAGGCATTCAGTGTGGCTTCCGATATATTAACGGCCAAACGGTCTGCCATGAAACCCGATCTTTTTTCTAACTTAATGCTCATTAAGTGTAATGCTGGACTTAACGTAGGCTCATTTGATGAATAAATGAAAAGTAATGCTGAAAATGGATTTCCACGTAAAAATTTAATAAAAATCCAATGCGTTTTTTTTGGTATTAAAGTATCTTATATCTTATCTTATCTTATCTTTAGGCTCTTCAAAAAAATTTCAAAAATATCTTATCTTAACGATTTTTTTTAGATACTATCTTGTATCGGAGCATTTTTTTCGGTATTGATGAAATATCTTAACTTAACTTAACTTTTTTTTTTTTTCAGTATCTGTATCTTTAGGGTAAAAAAAAAAAGATAGGATTCACTGGTGTCCAGCTGCGTATTCCAAGGCGACGCGAAAAGATCAATATTAGTTGGCCACAATTGGTAAATCTTTCTAAATACTTTCGCATCCAATTTCCAGTCGCTAGCGTCAGACCACGCTCTTGATTCCGCATCCGCCTCAACATTTAACTTTCCCGCGATATGCACTGCCTCTACTGCTATTTGTTTCTTCTCACACCAGGCAACTAGTTCCTTCGCTATTGCTGTGAGAGTCAACGATCTAGTACCACCTCCATGGTTGATGTATGCCACTGCTGTGGCATTATCCAAAATTAATCTTACCGCTATACCCGACGAGTGCCCCACAAAGACTTGTATAGCAAATAGCGCCCCAATTAATTCCAATTCATTAATGTGTCTACGGCTATCGGATACTGTCCAAGACCCGTTAGTGGTAACGCCATTCCAAACCACTCCCCAGCCTGTCAGCGAGGCATCTGTATAGATTTCCAGATCCGGCATTTTAGGGGAAAACCGCTTTCCCATCTGCAACGACAAATTTGCGACCCACCATTCTAAATCTGCCTTCGCTTCGGGTGATAAAATACATTTACTTGTCAGATTAAAATCTACTCTCTGTGCTTGATCAATATAGAATCGCTGCATGCTGCGATAATGTGCTTGGGCAAAAGGCATGGTAGGTATGGCCCAGGTAAAATTACCAATTACACACGCGATATCTCTGAGCGATATGAAATCCCGCCTCAAAGCCGTGCGACAGAGACCCGTAACCGTCTGCACTTTACTGGGGGAAAGAACAAACGATAATTTAGAGAATCTACTATCACCCCCAAAAATTCAATACTCTGCGCGGGTTCAAAAATGGACTTTTTTACGAAATTTTAATTCGAAAATACGCCCCTGCCATTGAAACCGGACGAACTTTTGGTGGGAGGCATGGATGGGCACAGTGAGATAGGCATCCTTGAGATCCACTTTTACCATCCAATCCCCTTCCCTTGACAAAAAACGAACTGCTTGTAAGTTCTCCATTTTGAAATGCTCGTATTTTTTAAATTTATTAAGGGGTTTGAGATTAAGAAGAGCAAACAAACCCTTCTGACCCATCCGAAACTTCCCAAACTGCTTTTTTCAAAATCAAATCTCTAACTTCCTGATCGCAGACGGTAACCATTTCACTCGACATTTTAATTGGGGACGGGATAGAATTTTGACGCGGTCGACTGAGAAAATCAAATTTTACTCCCGATGCTACTTATTATAAAATCCACGTATCGTCAGTGATGCGCTCCCAGTTTTTAGAAAATCTCAATAGCCGCGCACTCACTTGATCGTCAGGCGAGCAAACATTGATAGGAACAAAAGTTGGGGTTTTTTCATACCTTTGACCGATGCGTGACCAACTGTCACCGGTATTCCGAGCTCCTCGAAAACGGGGGCGTCTAGTTGCAGCTAGGCTGGCTCCTGCTACCCCTGGTTTTGATAAGGCTGCTGGAAGACAGCCGGTTCTCTCACCATCCGTCCCCTGCCCCTGGCTGGCCGGCCCGCTCGACCTGCTGGTCTTGCCACTGCGTCTTTTTGGGCTAGCGTCGCATCCGGCGTGGCCTCTTTCAACATCGATTCGAGAAATTTTCCCGTGAACAATTTCTCTCTGACCTCTGCTCCTGCCGCAAATGAATCTTGCCCAGCTAGAAGAAACTCAAGCGACGGCTCCACTAGGTTAACCACCGCCCTTCTTCTTTGCTTTGTAACGTGAAGCCAGGCCCTCGCCCATTGACGCAGCGCCGACCTCACTGAATCTTTGGCCGACTCAACATTGTCTCCCCCTTCCAGGGTCAAAACACGTGCATATAAATCAACAAGTGGAGGCGCAATTTCACATACCTTATGCTGGATGGCAACCAACATTTCCTCCACACTATTCACACTTTTCAAAACATTCTTGTCCTTCGCCCTACGCTGCATATAGCCGTCGAGCTTATGTGGCCTCACTGCGAACGACTCATCTTCAAACTACAAAGGAAACCATTTCGAAATCGCTTTCGACTCCTCTCCAGACATAACTTTAGTCAGCCAAACCCTAAGCTCATCCGAGATCTCTTTTGACACCGAAAAATGGGGCCGCGCCTTCACCTAAGCTCTGGTTATGCGTCTGCTGTGTTGGCTACATCCCAGATGATCGTGATGGTGAGAGCTGCAATACCGGATCCGACTGCATCGGCTGCTGTGGCTGCATCGGCTGCAGTGGCTGCATCGGCTGCTGTGGCTGCTATGACTGTATCGGTTGTTGTGGCTGCATCGGCTGTATCGACCGCATCGGCTGATGTGGCTGTATCGGCGGCATCGGTTGCATCGGCTGCCGTGGCTGCATCGGCTGCTGTGGCTGTATCGGCTGCATTTCCTCTCTTCTGGCCGGCCCAACCGGTCTCCACGATCTATTCCACTCTCGCTGATCGAATTCTCTACCTTCTTCACCTGAGCCTTCTTCTACATTTTCCTCGCAAGTTTTCTTCGTAAAGCTCCTGCTCCTCTTGAAAACGGCCATCTTCTTGATGAAAATCTGCTTCGTAAGCTTCCCACGCTCTCGGATCAAACTCTCGATGGTGGAACCTTCCCTGATAACCGTAATCGCCGTAGTCGTAAGCTTGATGGGCCTTGGGATCTCTACGGAGTGGCGAACTTTCTCTGAATACTAGCTGTCGATCGTCCGGGCCGTCCCGAAAGCCGTAAAACTCTTGCTCTCGATACCCACGGTAATCGCGGGGCTGGCCACGAGGCCCGAAAGACTCCCTGTTACGAGGAGTAGGGAGTTTTTCGGGCCAAGAGAAGATCAGCCCAACAGCAAAAATCAGTCTGAGGCAAGGTGGGCAGGAATGCAAGGAAGAAAGGTGCGGTTGGGAAGGGTAATCTTTTTTGTTTTTCTGTAACCTTGTATTGGCTTTAAATAGCTGGATTTTGTGTAATAAAATAAGTCTACACCATTAGGGTCGAGCGAATGGTCGCTGTACAATTAATATTAATATGTCCTTAAATAATAGTAGGAATGGTTAAAAACCTCCTCGGCTCCCGGACTATAGCAAGCGCCAGATAGCTATATCACTTTTTGTTTTGTTAAATTTTTATTTGATTACACAGCACTATTTGCGTGTTTGTACAATCCAAAACAAGTAAATAATGGAATTATTCCTTTAACGGACTAACCGTTCTCCCAGTTTTAATATCTGGTGTCCGCAATACGTGTTGGGTCAAAAGTTAGCGAAAGAGTATATCAAAGTTTCGTTGCTTCAATCTTCTCATCAGTAAGTTGGCTTGCTAAATGTGTATCACTCGACGCGAACATTGGGTGGTTTTCACCTACTTGTAAATTATATACCGGTTGCTTACATTTTTCGTACGGAGCTCCGCTTAATTCCTGCATTAAAGAAATTGTTTGAAAACAAATTTGGGTTTGTTGTTTTAAGAACGTCAAATTGTATCTGTAGTTACGTAATCATCTCCGACTTCAAATCGTAAGTACTATGGAATAAAAAATTGCAATTATTTAGAGTAATTTTGAAGGTTCGGGTATTTCAAAATCACGAAATTAATTACTTCTCTAATATTCTTTGGTAAGAACCAATAAACCGTGTTTCCAGTGTTGCAAATGAGCCCCGGATTAAGTTTCCTAGGATCCTGAAATCCGGTTAGGGCACTCACGATCAAGCCAACGACGATGACTGTACAGCAACCGACAGTTGAGTACCACATATATGAAAGTTGATACAGTCCAAGTGGTTCATCTTCAGGGCTGCTATTAAGGTAGTGTATAATGTAAACCGAACACAATTGCGCTCAAAACAGATAAGTATAGCTAAACAGAAAGTCTTATTGTCACTTACGTTTGCGTCGCCGATGACGCAGTTGTCGATGAAACAAAGCCGTTCAATTCCACTAATGCGGTGGTTAGAGTGGCGTTTAGTGCGCGACAACCATCAGTAGAATAGAGCTTGCTTGTTAGTTTAAGGAAACCATGAGCTTTGGCGACTTGTGTTCCAATCCCAATCCACAGCATCAAACCCAGACTGGCGATTACGCCTACCCCGGCTCCCTAAAAAATATACGAAAGAATTGTGTCCAGTGCATCTAAATGATGCGTTCCGATGAAAAATAAAGGGATTGTTCAAAAATGACTCACAACAGAGTTCGCCCAAGGGAAGAAGATGCCTAAAGTAAAGACTCCTAGAAGAGGTCCACCAATGATACCAAAAATACTCAAAGCAGCCTAAAATTCAACGACGGTAAAACAATTAGAAAGCAACATCCTTATCTTCGTCAACGCGTTTCACAACCTCTATTACGTTCACTTTTCTCTGAGGTACTGATAGCACGATAAATTCCGTAACATTTTTTATAAATAATAAATGAAATTTACTTCTAGGATGTTGCCAAGTTGAGATGCAACAAAAACAAGCCCGAAACAAAGAAATCCAAATCCTATTGCCAAGCCTTTCGATACTTTAGTGGCGCGTTCATCGCTCATGCCCACACAACAAAAGGGTTTAACGAAATCTTCCAAGCAAATAGCTGCCAAAGAGTTTAGTCCGCTAGAAACAGTACTGGGAAAAGGAAAAACAAACAAACGATCAACGTAAATGCATCAACAGTCTCATCGAAGTATACAATATACAGTCATGCTTGGAAGTTTCTTTAGCAGGCTAATCGGTCTATATCCTTCTATTTCTTTTTGATGGAGGGGATACTTTGGTGCCTACCGTACCCCTTTATGCTATTCCTATTTCTCTTTCTTTGCAACCCGCGAAAAAGGTGCAACATTAAATGTAGGAAAATTAACTGAAACGTAGAGGAAGAGAAGAATGGAAAGAAAACGAGGGTATGGTAGGCACCATAGTATCCCTTCCGTCCAAACAAAATGAAAGGATATAGACCCATTTGCCTGCTAAAGAAACTTGCAAGCATGACTGTATACCTTAAAGCTCCACTGAAAATTCCGGCCACAAACAGTCCAGGAACACCGGGAATGTGACCCAACGTGTCCATTACGAATAAGGGAAACAGCTGATCCGGCTTGCTGACATACTTAAAGGTGTTTATACACATTTGGAAAATAATTGTGCTCGTTAATTTTATGTTACTCGTCAATAATGTTTGTTATTACAAATTTTTGGGACATTTTATGTCGTGTTTACCTTGGCAGAGAGAGGATCGCAATCGGCATATTTTGCAAAAATGACCATGCCTCCATAACAGCAAACTGAAAGGAGGACGGATAATCCAACAAGGTTGATCCACACAGCGCTGAATAACAAGTATATACAATGTTTTAGGCATAGTTGTAAACAAGAACGGGTTGAGTTATTGGGAAAAAAGTCTGGAACAAAATCTCACTTTCTAGCTTGGTTGATTTTCGAAACTGTCAAATAGCGTTGCACTTGAGATTGGTTAACTCCGTAAATCGTAATCCTGCGTTAAATGTGGTGCAATCAGGAACTGAAATCAAATGGCCGAAACTGATGTTAATTATGATGGGCTAAAAGTTTACCACGTGAAATATCCACCAACAACCAAAGACCAAAACGAGTGACGTTTGCCGGGGTTAACGTCGAAACTATTGAATTTAAGACACAGTTTCAAAATTAGTTTTCGTTATTACAGGAGAATTGGTTTTGGAAAAGCCCTAATATAAAAATATTACTCCGAAAATTCGACCCTTCCGGTTGCCTGATTGGCATTCCAAACCACGGACCAACCACCCACGTCAACATGTCCCTTAACAATCACCTGATTTAACATTAAAATAAAACGATGAAAAAGA
Source organism: Daphnia magna (assembly GCF_020631705.1). Taxonomy (NCBI): domain Eukaryota; kingdom Metazoa; phylum Arthropoda; class Branchiopoda; order Diplostraca; family Daphniidae; genus Daphnia; species Daphnia magna. The sequence goes on along the minus strand of NC_059186.1, from coordinate 798,627 downwards.
ACGGATTGAAATCTGATTTTTTAAAATGTATAGAAGTGGCTGTTTGCCTACCGCTATCATTGCAGCATACATAATAATGACTTGCAACGTGTCAGTCCACATCACAGCTTTCATTCCTCCCTATATGTAAAAAGAAATAATTTCAATGCATAAAAATTGCGAGACGTATACAAACGATTTACTTACGACTACGGTATAGAAGATGCATACGACGAAAATGGCTGTCACTGAGAGGTACACATTGATTCCAGTTACTGTAAATATAAAAGGGAATTAATAATGGTGTGTTTTTGTGTGTGCTGTGATGACCGTTCATGTGCGATTTGGGTGCCTATATTTTATTCAACGTTAAATTTAATATTACCTTGACTAAGAGCCAGTGCAGGGGCATATACAACCACAGCCATGTAAAGACTCTATTGGGCATAACAAATGTAAATCAAATACGTGGATTGATCGGCATGTTTTAAAATATCATTTCATCACGTCTCATTCTGAATTATATAGTTTTTATTCATCTTACCATTTGAACTGTAAATGTTGCTGAACCCAAGCACCGGATCACTTTATGGAAGCGTAATTCTAAATACTGCGTTGTTCAACAAATAAAAATAAAGTGTAACTTATTATAGACATCAGTGAGGGTTCTCATATACCTCATATGCAGAAGTGACTTGGAGGTTATAAAATATAGGGAGGTAGAGATAATTCGTTGCGGGCATGACTATGGAAAAAAAACGATATAAAAACCTGTTATAGGATGATCAAAATTACAAAGTTGTTCACCGATGAAGTACGATATGCCAATTAACCAGTACATCGTTCCAAACTGGTACACTTCAGCTGGTGTGCCCAAAAGCGTGATGGCTGACATAAAGCTATAGAAAACGTTTTTAAAAAATGAAACAGTTTCCGCAATTTCAAACTATTTGTTAAAAGGCTATTAAATGAAATTAAAAAAAATATTCTGGTGACCTCTGGCGAAGTAAAAGTACCTTGCAATCAAAGACATTGCGACAGGGAAGGTCGACATGCTCCTTCCAGCCATCAGAAATTCAGATGTGGTGCTCTGCTTTCCACCGGCACTTTTCGAAACAATCGTTAATTAGATTAACATCAGTATAGCTATATCATTGTCTCTTTTTAGTTTCACCAAAAGACGCTTGTACATACCATGCATAATATATTCCGATTATGGCTGAAACAGACAGCATAGCCACGAATACCAAGTAGTCTGGCCACCCGAAACGAGAAATCAACTTCTCAGTGTCCTCTATGACTGTCATTTTCCGTGATTTTCTGGAAATGTGAATTTTGGTGGGGAAAATGCAGTGCTTTGATAATCAATATTCAAATTGAAAAAAAAAATGGCAAAAGAAAGTAGGCTACAACCTTTATCTGACGGAAGACAAACTCAAAAATGGTGCCAAATTTTAAACGAAATACTATGCACCAAGAGCTGTAGAGATTCTCCGTCGATTCAGAAAAACTTAAGGACCAAAAGAACGCACTTTCAAGCTAAAAGATCGACGCAAATGATTTTTTTGGAGCTTATACTTATACACACAGTTCTATTCATGTACAACCAAGACGAGAGGTACAAAACTTGAAACTATATTCGTTTTGGTATAAGGTAGCGGCAACCACCATTCCCTTGCAACTGACATCGCGCTTGGCCTTACAATTCAATAAATCCACATAGAACAATCAGCTGGTGAATTTCGATCAAAATTTATATCTATAGACAGCATACTAACCTAATCGAATCGGATAAGCACTATTGGTTAAGCATAGTAACACAACTGTTTATAGTTGGACCCACGCCCGTGCCCATCGCGCATTAATGTCTTGCCTGCTGCCGTTTGTTTTGCTTGTGTCTTTCAAACGTTATAAGCAACGACATGATACCCTTCATGCATTATTAATCTGGGTTTTGTGTACTAGCAGCAAATATGTCTATTGTTTGTTGCTTATTGTTTTTCGAATTGTACGCGGAGTGTCCGTTCAACGTTTTGTTTTAGAAGCCCATCAGCAGCTGTACTTTGTATTTTTACAAATTGGAAACTGTTGAAAGGAACGCTGCGGATCAACGACGACTTGCAAACTAAAAATAAAATAAAAATAGAAACAGATTCATCAAAAGGTCTAAATATGACCATAGTCTATATCGTCTTTTTGTATAACTAGCACATTGTGCATGTGTAGGGGAGAGTGGGGCTAGTTGGCAGGAGGGCAAGTTTGCAATACTTAATTTAGACGAATTGTGTGAAAGAAGTTTTATTGAAATAATTCATACTCAAAGATGTTCATCGTGCGCACATTTGTGCAAAGTTTTATAAATTTATCCCAAATAGTTTAGGAAATAGAAAATAACGAAATTTTTTGCGTCAAATCCACAATAGTTGCGTGCTTGGTATTCATCAATTTTATCTTTTCTTGGTATGAATATAATTTTAAAAAAATATTAGTTTTATAAAAAATTGTGTCCTCTATCGAACTGTAACAATGGATTTGTTTTAATCAATTATAAAGGAGTAATAAAATTTTTTATTTGAATAAACCCCGGGTTGGGGCAAGTTGATACATTGCAACATGGGGCATGTCGGCATAGGCATTATACATGCATATGTATAGAGTACATGGCCTGTCAAAATGTCAGGGAATTTTAAGTCAAATTTTTGCTAGATATGACTTATGGTGAACAGTGGTATGCATTAGAGGCCAAAATTTGGCAAATTTTAAGTGTTTTACTTTATACGATGTTCACCTGTGAAATGTTTGCCTGAATTATGTATATTTTTTTTTATTTTTTGCATTTAAGGCTATTAATCTTTATGTAAGTTATCACAACTTATTTCTGAGTTTCCCACTCTAAAATAACTATAGGATTTTTGTTTATTGTAATGTTATTCTAGTTTGTTTACAACATCAACATTTCACTGAAATCCTTATTTGAAATACATGGGGCCAACTTACCCCACTACCTCTTACTTACCCACTACTCTTACCAACTTACCCCCCTATTTTTTTTAGCTTTTTGAACGTGGATTTCGATATGAATTCTTCAACGTAGATCAAATAAAAAAATAGCACGAGAAAGCTGGTTATCTGAGCTTTCTTTTGCAATTTTTTGGGTGTCAAAATATGAAAAATTAAAGAAACCAGAGAAGAAATAAAAAAAATTGTACCAACTAGCCCCACCCTCCCCTATACCTATAAATCTCAAGCTACATATAATGGTGCCTTAATTTTAAAACAAGAATTAAATTTATTTTGTGTGGCAAGCACAAAAAAAAGGGGGGTAATGGTGTCATCTATTGAACGAGCTGTGTATCTTTTCTTCTGGATGTTTGAACTCAAGTAATTTGGGTTTTTTCGGGGGGAAAACAGTCCATGGTATAGGGCGTTCACATTTACTTACGTCAAGCCCCAAGGGGACTATATAAAATAAAAAATTTTGGTCAGGGTAACGACGGATGAGATAAGCGAAAGAGGGCGGAGGAAAAGGGATGGTTAAAGAAAGAGCAAGTTCCCCGAAGCCGTGTGACGTCATACACAAATGGCCAGTAGGTGTTGAGTTACTCAAGTTGAAGAACATAGTCGGTGTCTTCTTATCGTTCGTTGTGCATCGACAAGAACCCGTGTGCATCTTATGGAAAGAAATCAAATCTAAATTGCTATAGTTGGTGTACCCCAGTGTTGTGCCTGTCTGTGTCTACGGAACTGGTTGCATTGACAGGAATCGTGACGTATAAAAAAGGGTTCAAGCAGAAATTGTGAACACAGGCCGAGTGAATCGTCACAACTGGAATTAATATGCATATCGCGTACTGTGACGTTCGTTTAGTTTTATTTTACGGTTTTATATTAAATGGTGGATTCGTAGTATACGGTCAATATTCACATGCTATTCATCATGTGGACCCCTCGGGGACGTCGGTGTTGGTTGGAAGCTTAGCTACAGAAATGGTAATTTCTTTTGTTTTAGTTTTATTTTATTTATGAAATTGTTTTCATATAGCATTGCCTTGACTGATATAATTTTCGAAGGACAAATTGAAATCTGCGTACGAAAAATGCATGGAAGAACTGCTACAACAGGCCGGGGCGATTCAAAGATTGCAGGATCTCGTTGAAATACAGGCTGGCACGATAAGCCATTTGCAAGGGACCGTCAGTCAACAGCAGCGAAGGATTGAAAAGATGGAATGGACTTTGCAACATGCGACACCAACGAACAGCTTCGTGGAAAAACCCACTTCCGTTGCTCACGGAAATGTACCGGAAACAGCGGATATTTCACTAGATCATGACGCAGCAGGAGGTGATAGCATCCTTAGATCTTGCGGTGAGATTCGATCGTCCCGCCAATCACCGCAAAGCGGAAGCTACTGGATAGATCCGGACGGACATGGCGGTGATGGTCCCGTTCAGGTTTTCTGTAATATGTCAAATGGTACGTATACATTTATAGCTTGTATATATGTGAATTCAATTGTTTGTTATGATTTAAATTAGACGAACGTTAAATGGTGTTCATTAAAGGTGATTTACCGATTTTCAGGAGCGACCTTGATATCTCACGACACTGAAAACGTTGTAGAAGTCAAATCCTGTATAACTCCCGGGTGTTTCAAACGAACTGTGAATTACCAGAATGCTACTATGAAACAGCTGATTGCCCTGACGAGAATCTCGGCAACGTGCCAGCAACAATTCATTGTATAAGCTATAACATTTTAGGCTGTAATGGAGCCATTCAACATTAATTGCATTCTGTTTGTGACATGCGCGTGTTTCAGTACGATTCTTGCACGGAAGAATCGTTGACCAGGAAGCGGACGTACGGCCCTTCAGCAGTTGCTACGTCGTGGTGGAGGAATCGAGACGGTGCTTTGCGATACGATTGGCCGGTTAAATCGATTAACCAAAGCGAGAGCAATTTCATCACCAATCGGCAAGATCTCCCTGTTACCGAAGTTGATTTCGGACCTGAATATGGTGTCTCTGGATTATGTTCCTGCCGGTTCCACATTGGGAAATTAATTTGCCTTGGACGTAGTCAAGGTATTTTTAAGATGTGGGCTATACCTACTGTATATAGCCTAACTATTTATTTATCAAAATCAAAATTAGAGGCATAAGATATTAAACAATTTGAATTTTTTTGGATTTGAAGACCATCATGCGTCGAGTTCCAAAGGTTCACATGGAGGTGAACACGTAACATCCCATCGTGCTGGATCTAAGGTATATAGATGCATTTTCTTAAGCATCTCTGTGTTTGAGACTTAACTCGCTGAACAAGCGTATCGTTTAATTTCATTTTCAAATATTCAACAGGGAGAACCAATGACAAGCACACGAACACGTAATCGTGAAAAATATAGAACTCCTCAGGTAACCTGAAATTCATTAAGTTTGATTGAATTCAATTGAAAAGATTAAAGCAAATAAACACTTGGCAAATACGTAAATTATGTTTTCTTAAATTCACAGACTGGCCCGGTTTCCGGAGATTACGTTCGCCAACCCAGTTCAGGTATAAATTTAAAAAAATGGCGAGCAAACGATTTGCATTATAGGATCCATTGATGTTCAATCAGTAATTCGTAATCATATTTTTTGTTTTTACATATTAGGCTGTGTTTTTGACTTGCAGTCGAGTTCGCCACAGTATCCACCGCATTTGATCGACGAGGATAACAACATCATTCAGCCCGTATTGCAAGGCAAATCGCGAATCATTTCGCTGAACGTCGACGAGCAAGTGACGGTCGGTTGCCTGGGCATCCGTCACGACAAACCCTCTGCCACCAACGTTCTCCAGGCGACCGGATTGCAGGTGAACCGGGCATCTTGCACGGCCAATTCGACCCTTCGTTTCGATCGAATCGAACTGCCTTATTCTCAGCTGGGGTGCGCTAATCAAAACAAAGAAATCCTCAAAGAAGATGGCGTCTGCGCCAATGGGCGGGGCGTTCAAATCCGCATCGGCTGGAATTTCGGCTCGGATTTCATCCCGTTGTACGATACGTGTCACGACAAAATAACGACGACCAACTATTTTTCCACGCATACTATTATCGGGCGGTCGGTCGATGCGGATGATAAATCCAATACGAGGCCTTCCTTCCGCCAAGCTGGATATTATCCAGGTGTGGATGTGAACGCCGCGTTCGGCCAAGCGCAACAGAACAGGACGATCGCTCGTGTGGTCGGATCGGAAGTTCTTGCCGCCAAATATTTGAATCAAAGGAAAAATTTCTTCTTGGCCAGAGGACATCTAGCGCCGGACGGAGATTTCATTGACGCTGGAAGCCAAGACGCAACATAGTTAATTCATTAATTTTTTATTTATTTTTTTTTTATATTTTTTGTGTGACATTGTTTTACTGTAGGTATTCGTCTTTCTATTTTTCTATAGTTATTATTTAAATATGGCGCCCCAATGGCAATCGTTCAACGGAGGAAACTGGAAGTATTTAACTTACCCTTTGGTTATTCCTAATTTCTTATTTTGTTTTAATTTTCATTTATTTTTGTATTTTAAAAAAAAAAGCGTATTAGAAACAACCGTAAGGCAGATCGCCATAACGCGGGATCTTGATTTGACTGTGTACACGGGGACGTTTGGAATCATGACTTTGACCGATGCGAAGGGAAAGCAACAGCCGCTGTACTTAACTTTCGACAAAAATAACAACGGCGTCATCCCCGTGCCCAAGTATTACTGGAAATTAATTCACGATCCTGCTTCCGGAACTGCGACGGCCGTGTTAGGTATCAACAATCCACACCTCGATCGGATTGTGCCCGCCGATATCTTGTGCCCGGATGTGTGCAATCAAATCCCGTGGATCAATTGGAAACTGACCGACATTTCTAAAGGCTACATGTTTTGCTGTACGGCCGAAGAGTTGCGTAAGGCGATCCCTTTCGCTCCCGATGTTGTTGCTCCATTGTTTCTGTGAGATTGCTGTTTTCATTTCACGAAATGGAGCTGGGACCAAGTGCTCGATTTGCATCTTTCATCCGTGCATTTATTCAAATTGATATAGAATAAGAAAAAAACTGACAATTGTTCTTCGTAAATTGTGGTAAATAGAACAGCACAGCAGTTGATGCTCTTTAATAATCATATATGCAGGTGCACGAAGCCTGAAATTGAATACAAATTGATAACGAAGTCGCTTATCTTATGAAAAGTCAGGTCGCCGTGCTGATGTAATCACAGCTTGAAATGGACTTGGTAGCCTAGCCGATTGGATCATTTTGAAATATTTAGTCTAAAACCAAACAGGAAATAAATGCTAGAACGTTGCACTCTACTCCGGAAAAACCGAAATAAAAAAAAATAAAAAGAGGTATAGGCTAGACGATAAACTTGCCGTTGCAAAATTACAATCATGGCCATATATGAGGCTGGGTGTGTAAGAGAATAGAGAATTCATTGATGTGATGTCAGTTTTCTCAACATTGGGATGCGTGTGACGTTAATGGGTTGTCTACCCGTTGAACGGGACGATTAAGATAAGGTACGAGGAGATAACAGTAGAAAAATATGAGCATCGGTTGATCTATTCAATCGATGGAATATCATTTAATAGCTGAAGTCTGGCAGTTATTGTAGAAACGACATTAAGCCTTGCTTTAAAAAAAAGAAATGGTGTCTTTACCGTGGTTGATTCTAATTGCATTCGCTTTTCAAACGAATCTGCTTTTAGTCAAATCGCTGCCCCAGTTTAAAGCAGGTAAACAAATTATTATTTACATATAATTAATTCCTCGAATTTTCAGCCTTATAAGATTATAATAATAATTTTTTTTTAACCAAAGGATGTACGTTTAATTTGGATTCAAGTTCACCTTCGAATCCACCTCATTTAATCGATGCAAATAACAATATCATTTTGCCGGAGATGGTTGGCTCGTCGCGAGTCATCACGCTCAACACGGACGACAAGGTAGCCGTTGGATGTTTGGGCACCGGCAATTACATCCAAACCACTGGAATGCAATTGGCTCCGGCCACCTGCCTTTCCACCTCCAAACTGCTTCTGGTGGACGGCCGTGAATTGTCCTACTCTCAGCTGGGATGTTTGAAACAGAACAAAGAGATCCTCCTCGAAAATGGCACTTGCGCCAATGGATTGGGCACGGTCATCCGCATCGGATGGCAAGCCGGGCCTGAATTTATTCCTCTTTACGACACGTGTCACGATAAAGTGGCGGCCGCTAATTATTTCTCGACGAGTTTCATTCACGGCAAGTCGGCGGCCGCCGATGATTCGTCCAATGAACGGCCATCGTTCAGCCAAGGTGGCTATTTCCCAGGCATCGATGTGAACAACGCCTACAGCCAAAACCAACAAACTCAGACGATTGCCGGCATTGTGGGATCCACTAGTTTGGCCGGACAATACGTTGTAGCCGGAAGTCAAATTTTCCTGTCCAGGGGTCACATGGCACCAGATGGCGATTTCATCGACGCTGCAAGCCAGGACGCGACTTATTACTTTTTGAATACAGCGCCACAGTGGCAGAATTTCAACGGTGCCAATTGGAAGTAGGTCTAAAGTTATTTACAATGAAAAACAACAAAAAGTTTTAAAAATTCAAAATTAATTGTTTTCAATTCAACTATAGCGTATTAGAGAATGCTTTGCGAAATTTGGCAATCAGCAGGGACGTGAAATTGACGATCTACACGGGAACGTTCGACATTTTGACACTGGCTGATATTAACGGAGTCCAACAGAAAATCTATTTGGAGTTTGATGAGAACAACAACGGCCTCATTCCCGTGCCGAAATATTATTGGAAATTGATTCACGATCCGTCCACGAACACAGCGACGGCCGTGCTGGGTATCAACAATCCGCACATAGATCAAGTTCTACCCGCCGATGTCATCTGCCCCGATGTGTGCAATCAAGTGCCGTGGGTAACCTGGGACTTGACCGACATTTACAAAGGTTACACCTTTTGTTGCACCTCGGCCGAACTGTTTAAAGCCATTAATTTCGCTCCGGACTTGGGCGATCTCCCTCTTTTCGTTTAAAAAATTCGTTTGAATTTAAAATTCAAATGAAAAACATTTTTTAAGTGTTTTTTTTTTCTTTCTTTTTCTTCTCTTTAGCAGAGAGTTTTTGTTTTTGTTTTTACCCCTTTACTATATTATAATCCATTTCTAATGGTCATAAAAAAGTGCTATTATTTCATGGGAATAACATATGGTAGGCCTAATGTAGCTTATACTAACCATACATGCAAAATAAAACGCAGTGCATCAGAAAAAAAAAAGTAAAAATATGAAGAGGGTTGTAAGTTTGTAACTAAATATACCTGTATGGTTATTCTTCCGGCCTTGCTTCGGCATGGATTTTTATGCATTTTCAATTTCACTTGAAATTTTATCATTATAATGTTATCAGTTATGACAAAATGAACCGAAAGGTGCTGTTGGAAATTCTGATTGCACAAGCGCCAGACTATACTGGCACGCCAGCAAAAACCAAATTGATTCCATAAATTCCAATGAAATTTCAGCCAGTCTCAAGAGGAATAGGTGACCATAGAGCACATTCAACATCTTATTGTTGACGAGATGAAGGAGTTTAAGAAAGTGTTAGCTTTTTTGCCGGATTTCCCAGTCCACTTCTGCGTAGCACGTGATTCAAATTGGAATCTATAACCATCGACGACGACGGCTTTCCACATCTGCAGCCAAGTGAATGTTTATTTTTTATATGATTATCACGTTTGTAGAACAACAGGATTACCTGAATACAGATTTTATTTGCATGATTTTTTAAATTTTAATTACTCGATAAATTGTTACTTCACTAGGAATTTGTTTTAAAATATAGTCTAATTGTTGCAAATAAATATGACAGGCGTCGAAACAACATTTTAAGATATTCGATCAGTTATTGTATTTTCAAATATTGGTGATGATGAATCTGTCATGTATTACGATGAAAGTGGAGTAACACAAAATAAAAGGAGGGAACATCTGAGGAGTATTTAACATATGAAAAGAAAGTATACGCTATTTGCATGATCAATTTTGCAGCAATCTCAGACCTCTTGATGTTGGTTATGTAAGTTTGAAGTGGAGGTGAAATGTCTGTGGTTGTTGCAGCTCTGACCATGAGCTGATGGGCTGTTCTAAATATTTTGATTTAATGCTCAGATTTTATGCTATTCGTGCTAAGGTTATGCTCATTTTGCGGAGGCTTCTTCTTCCCAAATTTGGCTTTGGCCTCGTTGATCATCAAACGCGTCAGCAGCTAAATAGATTTGCATTTATATTATTAACGAGATACCCAAGGAGCTTTCTAAATGTCTTCAAACTTACCAACAGTCCCATTGCACTGGCTACCATCAGAGCGTAGAAAACATAATCCCATCCATTTTCAAGGCTGGACAGCGCTCCAGCGATAAGCGGACCGACGGCGGCACCTTATCGTTAAATAAGGAGACAAAATATTATTATTGTCCCTAACACGAAGATGGTTTTTACTGTTTGATGAGTTAAAGAGATGTTTCTCGGCTTACCTATTGAGCCTGTGCCGTCAATGATAGCCGTTACCTGCAAACATTTCGCAGATTACATCCATGATCTTTTGCGTAATTTTTAATATTCAATTTTTTTTTTTTTTAGATTGTCATTGAAGAACATTTTATACCGTAGCCAATGCACGAGTGGATCCTTTCAGTTCCGGATGAGTACCCAAATCAGCAGAGACGGCCGTCGTGATGAGAGCGTACGGCCCGTTGGCAAGGAAACCCACCAGGAAGAGCAGAAAGGTATTCAATCCGGCGCTGACGTCACCAAATTCTCGATAGAGAAATAGCTGGAAGATGGAAAAAAAACAACAAATGTTTCAATTACAGACCTAGAACGTTCATAATTATGCAAAGACAAATTACCGACGGTATGGTGAGAATAAAGTAAGCAGCGCAAGTAAAAGCGCTCATCCCAGTCAGATCGCTCAGAAGGCCAGCTAAGATCCCGCCGAATATTCCACCAATGTCAAACAAAGTGGACAGTTCTGCTGCGTCCTGACTACCCAACGTCTCACCTTTAAAGAGATGAAAACCTTTTAAAGGTGTGCTACATCAAACAAAGGGAACAGCACGTATATATACTCGAGTCCTTGAGATATTTAGGCAGCCAATAGAGGAACGTGTAGTTAATCAACTTTGTGAAGAACAAACTGAACGAATATTCTATCACACCCTGTGCAAAAGAAACATGTTTGTTCATCGTCATTCCGTCAGATCGCGCTTGAACGAAAGGTGAGAATAAACTTACAGGAATTCGAACGGCTCGCCAAAAACTGATGGCTTTATCGTCATCAGCGTCAGAGTTTTTGTGAATCGATTTGTCACTTTGTCCATCACTTTTAATTGATGTTGAATCGAGGCTGCTGCTATCGCCTCCTGCTTCTTGAACGACGATCTTCGGCGGGCTCAATTTCTTTAAAGACGTCCAAATTATGAACGATTCAGTATAGAAATAAAAATTTAAAAAACAAAAATTCTCTTACGGGCTCGGCACTGTGGTTCGGAACAGGACATCCGACAGCTCGCGGATCAGGAACTAGGAAGACGAAGAGAAGAAGTCCAAGACTGAAAATGATTACAGCAGGAACAGCGAACGAAAGGCCCCACGAGTACTCGACAAAGGCGCCAGCAATCAAAGATCCAGCAATGTTACCAATGCTGTGATGTGAACGCCAAATGCCCATAATGAGTCCTGGTTTAAATAATCATATGTGCTATTATGATTTGAACAGCATAATCATTTGAGTCTTCATATTTGCATGGAGTTGTTGAAGTTTAAATGATTGTAACTCGCTTGCTGTATTACCTCGTTTGCTTTTGCCGAACCAGTTACCCACGGCAGCAACGCAGCCTGGCCAACCAGTAGATTGAAATAAGCCAGCTAAAACCTTTATAGGACAAAAATACATTCTATAGTTGATATGCATGATTTATGCAACCAATTTTGTGTAGACAATTTTTTTTTTTTTTTAGACAATGTATAAAGAAATATTTCAATCTAGACCTGGACAATGATGAAGTAGGCCAACGAGTGAATATCAGTCCAATATGCCAAACCGAAGAGGAATCCAAACAATCCAGATAACATCATGCCGATTGATAGAAAATAGCGGACATTGACGCGTTCACCAAGTGAACCCCTGAAATTGAATAGTTAAACAATATATTTTTCTCGTGATTTTTCATTGGGTTCAGCAACGTTTATAGCGCCTTTAACTTACATAAGGTACATTCCGAAAGCGTAGGAAAAGAGGAAAGCAGAATCCAAAGCACCCAAAAGCGTATCAGCATCGTCTCCGTCTAAAATGAAAATCCACGTTGCGTAAATTCGAATTATTTTGTTTCATTTATGCACGAAAATGATTACCAAATGGACTCCAGCTGCACCACGAGTCTTCAATGCCAGTTATGTTTAAATCAGGCGGGGCGGCTACGTTAGTGCAGTTCTGGTGGAGAACACTCTTAACGACGCTGGTTGGCTTACGGGCCATATGATAGCTGGCGTAGCTCAAAAAGGTGAGCAACAATACATTGAACTTGTGCCTTTTCAATCCGAAAATTAAGGGAAAAAAAAAAAACAAGAAATTATGGATCTAAACTAAAATGTTTGAAATGTTTTTACGCTGAAAATATCCAAATTACCATCGCAGTTTCCACAGATCAGAGAGATTCCGTAAGCAAGAGACTTTCTCAAGTAGACGTACACCGATAGGCACATCGTAAACCTGTTCTAGAATCATTTCAGCGGATTTTCAACTGCGTCTGTGGATATACAGGCCTAGATTTTGTCAACAAGTTATAATGAGCAGGCGCGTTATGCGTATTTTTGATGAAAAACGCCAATCAATTTATCTTATTTACCTGCTGACGTGCAATGAATCGACAACGTATAATATAGGCAGGTCAACAATATATAAAGATTCAGCCAGTTGTTGAAAAAGAATGGATTTGGAAAGAATGCTTGAAGGTTCCCCGAAATAGCCAGTCTGTTTCACGTTGTTTAAATAGCCTAGACCTACCGGCTTGTAATAACCACGCCTCCATGTCACTTGGCGCCGCAGACTGCAGATTACAACAAACGTCCGTGTCGCAATACGCCCTGACAAGATAGCGCTCAATCAAAACCCCGATCAAAGATCGAAGCGTAATAGGCTCATCCTTTGCCGGTCAAAACCCTAGCACAGAATATAAAGGTCAAGGAGAGATTAGAATTATTCAACACTTAATTGCAGCTTTGTACGTGTTCTTCACGATGTCGACGAGTACGAGCATGTATAGACAGCATAACCTGTCGTGCGATATGTTTTTTTAAATGACACGTAACACAGCACATTCTGCGATGTTGACACTAGCTCTATATAATATATTGAAATACTATAACTAGAAGACTATAGACTATATATTATAATTAGAAAATGGGATTTTATCAATGAAGGGGCTATAAATACAGATATTAGCCTAGGCTATATTATTCAACAGCTGGTAAAAGCGAGTTTGAGAATAACAAGTAAACTGTGTACAATAAACGCAACGATTAGCAATAAAATAATATGTAGACTATATAGCCTATAGACTAATGAAGGGAGCCTTCGTATAATTGATCGAGCTGACGGAGAACTATACAATTTCACAAGTAAAAAAAAAAAATGAAAAACGTTGGGCGGGATAGAGGAAAAGCGTTGGGAGTGGCAAAAGGGGACGACGAAAAATCAAGGTGTTTGCGCAAAACTCTTCACGAAGAAAACATTGGGGGCGGCGCATGACTTATCAGGGGGGGTGGAGGCTTTTTAAAAAGCGAATGCAAAGCTTGCAATGGATGGGGATGGGAGGAATACACTATATATATAGGTGAACTATAACGGCGAAAGTCTTTTTTATTTGCTAGGGATTTAAGATACATGACCTATAATTTTTTTAAAAATTATTATTATTATTTTTTTGCTTTATTCTAATGTTTCATTCTTTTAATGTCGTTTGTGACGCTAAACGGAAGTCAATTGCTACTAGTACATCATTGAACTAATGGCATTCAAGTTTGTTGTCTAGAACTATACTATGCGAGTTAGTAGTATTGATCATGTCGTTTGTCGCGCATATTCATCCCGGAAAGGCATCATGGGTGCGGTTCTCGAATTGGCGAATGGAAAAAAAAAAAAAACGGGTAAATTATTTTGAATTTTGTTTTCTTGATTGTCTTATGTGGCAAATGAATTAAATGTTTTGAAATGGATTTAGGCTATAGCCTACTGTGCTCGGTTTGCTCTGTTGGCTCGCGACAACGCCTATTTTAAGTGGATGGGTAATGAATTAAAATGTTTCCTGACTAGACCTAAATGTATATAGACTTTAGCTAACTGTCAACCCGTTTGTTTAATCACACATTAGCGCTGATTTAATAACCATCAAACGAAAAGAGGTTGTTGTTCTCGATATAAACCTTCTGTTTTGTATAGGAAGTTAATAATTGTAAAAATTACCTTGGACCTTTTTTTCAATGGTTTTTATGCGACTCTGCATGGGAAGTTGCATTAAGCAATTTATTTTTTTATTTTTTATTTTTTTGGGTCACACAAACCTCATAATGAAGTAAGTTGATAAATATGTTTATTTTTCCATACGTCAAATCTATATTAGTAGCCTAATAGTCAATGTTGAAAACCATTGAATACAAGGCAAGATAATTAAGGGGGAAGAATGCTGTTGTGATAGCCATCATGGGTCACGTCCGTCACAGAAGGCGGACTTACGTAATTCCTAACACGTGCTTTTCACGCGTGAGGCACGCACAAGGAAACCGGCAGCCATTGTGGCCTACTTTTCTATAGTGGTGCACCTTGATAGGTTTTTATCTCAAAAGAAAGTCGTTCATTTAAAAATTTTCGTCTAATCAAGGACTCTTAAAAATTAATTGACAGGTGTCAATGTTGCAGTGGTTTTTTTTTTGACGCATTGTGCAATCGCGTAACAGATAACTCCACAACGTAGTACTTTGCCCTATGCACGTCGATAATGGAAACCTTTCAGAGACGTATAAACCAGAAAAGTACAAATAATTCTACAATGTTGTAAGATTACCAGATAACATCAGTAAATAGAAAGCTACGTGCACAAATCTCACCGTCCAAACGACGCTATATTTTGAACGTTGTACAAGACGAAAATGATGGTGCAAGCAAATGCCAAACGAAAGAAGTTAAACAATTATAGTCTATGATTAGAAAATTTTGCCTTCACCAATCCTGAACGAATTGCATGATTTCGAGCGATCTAAATCTAACCGAATCTAAGCTTTGTTAAGCTTCCTTCTCTCTTAATATAGCCTATTACATTTTATCCGTTAGAACGGTACCAAAATCTACTGGGACTTACTTGTTGATTGCTGTCCTGCTCTGTCAAGTGCATAAGAGTCGAATAATTCGTGTGCCTGATAATGTCTGACTGGTGAGTTTAGCTCTTGATTGTTTAACACCAACTGCTCCTATATGATGGAGACGTTCATAAGACAGCAGGAAATAAGGGCTGCGTTGCGGTTCTACGTTTCCATCAATCCACCATCGCGTGCCATCACACCCACCTGCAGTGAAATAGAAAATTAATGACGTGATATGTATCAATGTCACCGTAAATTAATAAGTAAACGTGACGAATGGCAGAGAGAACTCTGTATATATACACTCGTTTTGTGGGAGGGGGGGGGGGCGCTTCTTATATAGGCTACAGTGTTTGGCAGACGGTGTGTAAGAAACCTTTCAGCTCATCGTTGGGTGTTATTTACTGTCACAATAGATTGTTTCTGTTATGCTGGGAAGAGAGATGGATCGATTTGGACAACACGTATAGGATTTCTCTGTAAAAAAAAATATATATGTCTATTTTTGGGGAATATATGTGTCAGCAGTAACGTTGGATATTTGTGTGTTCCAGGATACTGTTTCTATTCCTCTAAATTTGACTGAAACGAGCATAAGAATTCGAACAAAGCAGACTACACATCAGGGGATATTCAGAGTGTTTACTTTTGGCTTGAAGATAAGCTGTAAACATTACAATGCTCCTTTGTGTAAGTCATTGCCGTGCTGATAAGAATGACTGCGGCAATTAGACAAAAAGACCGGTAACCAAGTGATTCTTGTAGGGGCTACCATTGTGAAAGCAGTTTTTTAAAATGCCATTATTTTTTCTCAAAACCTAGTAGGCTATAGGCTATTGATTAGTTACTCCCCTGAAGGCACTAAACAAAACGAAAAAGGTTCTCATCACTTAAAAGTTTGGCCTTTCATACGAATCTCTTGTTGAAAACGCATGACACGGTCGGCAATTACAAAGCCCACGTTCCCAGAATTCTCCCTTTTTCGCCTAATTTCCTGCCATCTTGATACGTATATACGAAAATGGCAAAAAAGATTGTGTGATATAATGCTGCTGTTTTCTGACATTCGCACTTCGCAGCCTCTTATCGTTCACCAAGTTCTTGGCACAATTAATTTCAGAGCTCGAGAGAAAACTCTAGGCCTAATTGTTCGTCTGAACACAGCCCAGACAAAAGAAAAATGGCGTCCGTACTGTTCACGACGCCGTAATAAATTTCATTCAGACCGCATGACATACCTCTCATTATTTCTCCGACATGTGCCATTGTCCCTGTAGTGGAGCAAATCTAGGCATTTGTCTTGTCACACGTTCACCGTTTTGTTGATCTACAAACTTTAATAAAGATAAACATCAGAATGGGTTTGCCCAACATGGTGAACACGAGATTCAAACCTTATGTTTTCTGTCTTGCCTGTCAAAGTAAGACGACAGATACTTTGGCACAGATTAGGGAGAGAATTTCTCTTTTTCAATTCTTTATTTAGTTACGGTTTAGGTGTTGTACTTTTTAACTTACAGTGCATACAGTAGGTTCAGACAGATAATTCTCAAACCAGGCTCAAAGAATGAAGCCTAGTATAGATGACTAGAATTCGTTGGAATTGAAGATTTATTTTATTCAAGGGAAATGTTTTTTTTTTCTGTTCACAGATGGCGTTTCTTACACATTTCGTGGTTCATAAGCAATTGCGTATTTTATAGTTTTACAATGCTACTTTCGAAACAATTTGTAACATCGAAATAGATCTCTTCTGGTCGAGCTTCATATAGCACGATTTTGTGCTTGAACGTGCCTAATTTTTCCCATAATCTTGGTGGTATTTGCTGCTTCTGTATTAGCGTTAAACCGTTAATGCCGTCAACCAAAAGTGCTTTATTCTTGTTCAATAACAAATTTAAAAAGGAGAATGCGCCATGTTACGAGTTTTAACAGTAATCGATTGCAGTCATTTTTTTTATGTTGAATGTTAAAACATTCCGTATTTTTTATGTAAAGAAACATTGTTCTTTGAGTCCGCGGTAGTCGTATTGTATGTTTTTTTGTCGACCTTTACATCTTATCTCCAAGGTTTATTAGCGGTGTGACCTTCCCTAGTTTTTTTTGTTTAAAAAAAAGAATGCCTATAGCTCTAGCCATTTAATTACCGGGTACTCTACACTCTACTTGTTCCAGGAACGATTGAGCATCGAAAACTATGAAACTAGCCAACTGAGAATAGCATAAGTGCCAGCGTATTGTAAGAATGAAAATGCATTTATTCTTTTGCTACTAGATGGCAGTGACTACCTGGCCCACACTTTAGATTTACGATTCCAAACATCAAAGGCACTTATTTTCCACGTGGTATGTTGTGGGCTTGTGGCTCACACGGTCGGTGGTAGCCAATGACCGGATTGGCTGGTAAGAATTTTGACAGAAAATACTCGTCGAATTCGAATGGTAGTAGGCGCCAGGCCCGTAAATTGTATTGATAATAATAAGGTTGATCGTGCAAACTGCAAAGTGATTCAAGGCTACCTTTAATGGGCAAGGGAAATTAGCCAAATTTAATGCTATTCCCGTCCCAACAGTCACCAACAGGTATGTCCTTACTCTGGCAATTTTGCAATCTCATTTAAGTGGAAAGATGGAGTGGATTGTCTCATTACTTTTGTTGCTTGGACGATTAATAAGTGTCTATAGCGACTTACTTCCTCGAACAAACTCCTCGAATCTCTGTTCACGTATTCCGATACAATCATGTCTTCATCAGTTCAATAACCCTCGCGACATAGATTGGAATTCTCAAACATGTAATGTAGAGGTGGCCAACAATACCCATGTTCTCCGTTGTAATAATCAAAATTGGGATTATGACAAAACCTGCCAATCTCATGATGGATGTGGTGTACAACTTGAAGTGTACAGGCACATGCCTTCTGATTCTCTCCCCTTGTACCGAACAGCATTCAATCTCACCTTGTCCAATATTCCTTCTGGAAAAATCAACCTCAGATTCCGTGAGACCCTGATTGGCAATTTTTCTTTTTGCATTAATGTTACAACAAGTCTAACCATTGCACAGCCATTTGAGTCTTTGTGGTATGACTGTGTCTTTCACAGTCGACTATTTGAGGGTCACCCTTTTCAGTTGGAGTTTATCAGTGATAACAGATATGGACTCTATTTGTTTGACATTCCCACAGGTAATTTTTCATGTTGATATACAAATTCTCAGGAACTGTTAAATAATTCACCTATTTTCATGCAGAAAAGGATATCAGGAATGGCAGAGGCTTTTTGTATGTCCACATGCATCATAGCCCAAATATTGTCGTCACTTTTCAAAAAACATCTGAGCTTCACCTTAGCACCTCCTACTTGATTGTTGTTTGTCAATGGCTCCAAGACAGCTGCCATGTTACTCTACATCATTTGGTGGACTTAAAGAATGCCTCGACATTTTCCAACAGGTGGCTTTCATTCAAGCTCTTAATACTTGCCACTTGCAAAATCATTTACTGTATGCATCCCAATTTAGATTTAAGAACTTGGTTACAGTTTCCTTGGGAAAGTTGTCATCATCTGGCAATTTTAGCATCCGAATTGAGGATCCTGCCTGCAACAGTGAAACTGAATATTGTTACCAAGCAAAATCAACCTTTTTTATGATTGAAGGTACTAGTTGTTATACCCACTTAGTAAATACTCACAATGCAAATAATTTTTGTTTTCTGCTAAATGATCTTGTGCAGATATCCAAGAGAGCTACATATTGTTTTTACCCGCCCTTGGAATTCTGGCTTTTGTTACGTTTTGCGCGACAATGGGTTATCGGAACAGAATCAAACGAATCGTCTCAGGTTCGTTAACAATGAATCAATTATGAATTGTTTTGGTTCTATTTTATTTATAGACTTTTTTTTTAATTTCTTATCGTTGTTAATATAAGGACTAGGCAGTCACGCGACACAGCGTAAAACGATCCTCTTGGTGCACGATTCTGCCACAAGCGATTGCTGTTGGATAGAGGCTGTGCGAATGTTTCTGCAAAACTGGGGCGGTTTCGACGTTTTGGTAGATTTCATCGAAATCCCCCAGAGTCAACACAAAGATCCGTTAATCTGGTACTCTGAAGCCATGGAGACTGTAGATGCAGTAGCTGTCGTATCGCCCCCTGCCGACGCCTTATCTTTGTTGGATCAACGGCCAGCCATTTACCATCACACTTTTGATTTGGCGCTAGAATTGGTAGCCATGCGCATCAGTCGACGCTTGAAGCTCAAGCAGCGAAAAGTCCTGCAGCACTTCGTTGTATTGGAAACAAGCGGCAGCTCTGTACCGGATGCGTGTTCATCGTTTGCCCGATTCCGCGTCCCTGCAGAGTTACCCAATCTAATAAGCTACGTCGTTCGGGACAGTGATGAGAACAATAGCCTAAAGGCTTTTTTGGCCGATTGTCTTCCGGAGCGGTGCACACGCAGCAAAGAATCAGCCGCGATAGACTCATTTCATATGTTCTACCAGCATGTGCAACAAAGCAGTAAGTCACCAGATGGGCAGGTTCGTGACTCTTCCATCGTCGACGATGCGAATCACGTCGCCGAACATTCGGCCCTGCTTGAAACGACGAACGAAGATCGTGACCGGAGGCGCGAACAGCTCGATCGTGAATTCGGTTCCGGTATTGCAAGCTTGACTACTTTGACGACTCTCGGTTGAGCATTCGTGCGGAATCGACATACGAAAGAAAAAAGAAAAATGAAAGCCGTTCCTTTCGGGAAAAAAAAAAAAAAAAAAAAAAAAAAGTTTAACTACCCTCGAACAAGAGAGGTGATTTCAAAATGTGCATTCCTGATTGAAAAAGATGAACTTCTTAGTTTTCTTTTTCTGGACAAAAAATAACACACACAACGAATCTCGTTTATTGTCTGGGAGTCATTTCCACACTATTGCATTTAGTATATCAAACCAAAAATATTATTGAAAAGAAAACGGTGGAATGATATAGGTTGTGAATATAAAGTATATTAGACGGGAATCTGTTTATTCAGCATTGGCATGGTCGCATTATTCTTTTTTTGTTTGTTTGTCCCGGGAAATTAGAAAACGGAAGACTAATAATAATAATCCTGTTCACAATTGTTTTCAATTTTGAACCGTTCAATTTGGGCCGAATTATTCTGTGAATGACGTGAAATCTTTACAGATTAACCGAATTCTCCCTCCCGGATTATGAGTTATAAATAAATCTTGTAATAATACATCTGTTCAAATTTGCTTCTACTTAATGGCTTGAAGTATATGGTACACTAGTGTTATCTATATATAAGTTAATGATATTTCTTTTCTCGAAGATGCGCGTAAGTTTTCTGCCCGAATTCAGCGTAGCACAAAACTTTAAGTTTTTCTTGAATTTTTGCTCTCAAGTTTTCACAGTGAGCCTCTACATAGTTTTTCTCGCTTTCCGAATGATCCGATCGGAAAAGCGAAAATAATTAACGAAGCTTTTAGAGCTGATCAAAAGAACATGGCGAGAGACAAGTGGAAATGAGAGACGTAATCTGACATGTCGGATCATTTGTACGTAATAGTGGTTGTACGTACAAGGATCTATCTCTTATTCCCAGGGCCGTGATGTCAAACAACACCAGTTCCATCAGCAGTTGCTTGATAATGATGCTTAAAATATGCATAGAATTAAAAATCAATATCGACAAAGATTTGAGATGTTGAAGTTTACAAGCGCAGAGTTTGACAATTGGGACAGACAATCGCAAGAAAGAAATGGCTGACAAAAGTTAAATCAAACGAACCCCAAAAACTTGAAGAAAATAAAAGATTGAAAAAATGAATGCCTCAACAGACGTAATTGATAATTTTAGACGTCGAAGGAACCGTCAGGTGTGTCAGTTAATTCGGCCGGCATGGGAGGCTGACAAGAATCTGTTTTAGCATTGTAAACAATTCGCGTGTCCAGTAAGCCTCCGGGCAAAGAGCCACCCGATGTTCCGCGAGGAACCTGACGCAGCGCCCTCGTTGCTAGGTAACCCAGTACGGCTATGTAGGCCACCAACACAATCTGCACGTTCAATTAAACATAGGTCAAACACGTGCTTGTAAAACAAAGGCTTGACTACAAGATTAATCCTTTTAAATAAAAGAAATACAAAAAGTGAAGTGAGAACAAATATGTGGGTGGGTGCAAATAGAAATATCTATGCACATAAAACGTATGTGTTGGATGGTTTTTCGAACGTGTGTCGTAGATAATGCCCGTTGGAGGAAGATTTAGGATTCTCAATGTCGAGATAGTTTATGCATTGCAGCGAGTCACGATGCGACGTTTTCTTGTTGTCTTTTACATTTTGATCAGGCGTGGCTGAAATCGATCCGGCTACGCAGTCGTTTTAAATATATATGGGATTGTCGTGGCCTTCATGACAGGGCTGACAACATGGAGCCCATTTTAAGTTGTTGACAGCCTTGACAGTTTGCAAAAAGAACTGATCAACCGTTGCTATTTGTTTACACTCGTTTTATAGCAACATAAATATCGATTCAAAATAAAAAGAGAAACGTGGCCTTTCGTCTGCCTCGTATACTGTTTATGACAGCTTCTTAGAATTCGAAGAAAGAAAAAGTGCTTGTAGAAAAATGGAACTGTACGCCTTTTCTAGCTAGATTTAATTTAATTCTTTATCTTTCAAACTGAAATAATTATTGTATTTTAATGAATAGCTGTTGGTCAGACTGTTCAAGTGTATAACTTAAGTACTTAACTTGTGTATCAAATTGCTCGAGTTGATTGCCAACCGGCGATATGGCAACAGTGGAAGAGATGAACAATGTTAGTAATGCGTCGCGACCTATTTCTGTCGATTTTGCCTGTTCATGTACAGTTTCGTTCGTCCAGGGATTTCCAATTAGACGTTATGTAAAGGAGCTTTGGCCTGGCTGGCTTAATCTATTGATCGCATTCGAAATTGAAGGAGAAACGCATAGCCATCCCCAACGTCGACGGCAATCATTAAACTCGTAATCGCCAGTTGCAATTGCGCCGGTATGAAAATAGGGTTACAAATCAGCAGGCTCGCCCATCCCTCTGTATACTAATTACATTTTCAAATTTGGTTCCCCAGGCGAACAACGATCGGTTCTGACAAGAATGTTACACGAATTTAGATGTTGTTTGGACAGATATACAGCCATAGTAAACGCTTTAATCAATATAAGTTAGATATATCTATAGAATCATCGCTTATTGAGATCTATTCAATATGTTTGATTATGGCAATTTTTTAAAACCACTGCGTTCTCTGGTGTACTGCAGTAGATTCAGTTCCCCAAAAGAGAAGCAACGTATGACATTTTTAAATTAGCACTGAAAACATGTGATTGTGTTTTTTGAAATGGCGCCTATTACCGCACTTACAGCGACGAACGTGACAGCCTCCCAGGGTGTATGCGAAATGGCCCTCGCGTGCCCGTAAGGACCGGCGTGATTGAGCGCTGCCTGGTAAACGGACGGCAGCAGTTGCGGATGTTGGCTGGAGCACGGGTGTCCTAGCATCCTTTTGTTCCAAATTACACCCCAAACAATAAGAAGATTAATCCACTTATACATTTATTCTAATGCCTATTTATTTATCCCGGACATCATCAGCAATAGCTTTTATTAACATTAAATTATTATCTATAGAATTTATTTAGATTCGGAAATTTATGTGGCCGATTGGATGGGAAAATGCCAATGAAAAGTTGGGTTTAATTTTTACCTGAATTGAGCACAGGGATCGGGGTTGTGTCGCGTGCTAGGCATTTTTGAAGTTTCCTCAATGTAATATGCCTATAGTG
Organism: Daphnia magna; assembly: GCF_020631705.1. Lineage (NCBI taxonomy): Eukaryota > Metazoa > Arthropoda > Branchiopoda > Diplostraca > Daphniidae > Daphnia > Daphnia magna. The sequence goes on along the minus strand of NC_059186.1, from coordinate 775,343 downwards.
GTGTCCTTGAGTTGTGTGTCGCTAATTCCAGGGGTTTCTTCAAAGAAGCATCACATATCTTCACTGTGGGTGTGTCGGTGAGCTGTTCCGAGTATTTAATTAATCAGAAAAGTGATGGCGTGTGTAGAAGCGACAATCACAAAGAAGAAACCATTTCTCCTTTTTAGCCTTGACGTCTCTTGCAAATTTGATGACCTCTGTGCTTTGCAAAATAACGCAAAGAATAAACAAAAAATCTTTGAAAAGGTTTCCACGTGAGATTCAATTGTGCCAATATATCCATTTATTTATTAGACGAGAATTAATAGACTCCGCTTTGTTCGTATACACTATAGGCTATAGCTATTAATAATTATTATATACTTTTAGAAATATGTAGCCTATATAGCTAAGCAAGTTGGTTGTTTTACACGGAAGATCGCATGTACCACATAATATGGTAGACTAATATATTATATAGGCTTTTATATACATTAAAAAATAACCCAGAACAACAGAAGACTTATTGTTATCAACCAATCACTCGAGGTATTTTTTCTGGCACCTTTCTTTTCGAGAAAAAAAAAAACGAATATAAATAGGTTTTTTTTTAATATGATGAGACTGGCGAAACTTTTGGTTTAACAATACGACCACACAACAACGAACGGGATCTTTTATATTATATTAAGCTCTTTGTGTAAAACCCTTCGGCATATTTCGAATTCAGCGCAGATTTTCAATTGGACATGTTCTTCATTTTTCATATAGATTATAAACTCCATCATTTTTCCACACGTCGAACAAAAAAAATAAATCAACGCTTCACCGTTGCCAGATATGATTTATAGCTAAGCCGCATTATATACGACGGGTTATTGTACATCATTTATTTCCGTTGGGATATCCTACATACCATAAAGCCAGGAATAATAAAAATAATAATACTATTAAAGAAAAAAGTTGTTATATACCCAAAGGGCTTGTGGGATATTCCCCTGTCTGTAGTCTATACATTCAGGCGGTTCGTTGACGTGAAATCAATCAGACATTTTTTTGCAGCAATATTGTGAAATAGACGTGGGATTTTCTCTATATATTATGTATGTACGGTATATACATTCGTATATGGTTCCTATTATTAAATAGACCAAGCGCGTGCAACGACGTCCTATTTTATGCTTATTGGATTTTTGGGAGGAAAGGCGCAAGATGAAAACCGGGTGAAAAAGAAATATTCAATTGTTTCATTCTGGAACTGTCAAATAGAATAATGGCGAGCAATTTTATTTATAAATGGAATCAAAGAAAATACAAAAAAAAAAAAAAAAAACGTATTTATTTTGCCGGATGTTGTTACGCCATCCGCATTCAGCGTCCTTTTTATTTACTTCTTTTGTGATTTCTTTTTTATGACGTCAGAAATTGCGCGGCCGACTTTGAGTCACATGGTAAATGGATGCTGTTAACGTTCGAGTTAAACAAAAAAGGAAAAAAAAAAAGACAAAAAGGGAAAGGGAGGAAATTGATGGAGCGCCATAGTAACAAAGTTAATGAACGCGTGAAATCAGTGCGAGACGCGACAGCAGATGGCATTTATGTCAAATATATATACGGAAACTGTAATTTTGCCTTCAGTTTATATTAGATAGCACGTCATCAGCAGCCGGACGCCCGTAAACTATTACCGGTGTCTATTAATTGCTGTTCTTTTTCAGCATTTTTCCTTATTATTTTTTATGTAAAAAAAAAATTATTTTAACTGGCTAATTCATTAGCTGATATCTTTGGCTGTCAAATAAAAAAAAAAAGAAAAGAAATGGAAGCCTTGCCTATAATTTTCAATGAAATGGGATTTTAAAGAGTGTATAATATGGCACATCATTAAGTTTTGAGATTGAGCATTAATAGCTGGAAGTCTGTGCTGGGCATTTGCTGCTGTATACCAATTTCGGGACAATAATAAGGCTGTCGCTTCAGGGCATAGAATCAAGAAGCAAATAAGGGATTAAGGCTTAAGTTTCCGTACCTGTCACATTGTGTTGTGCCCAGCAAAGCAACACTAGTATATATATAGGACAAGCAAAGATTATTAAGCTTGATTGGAAATTTATCAAATATAACTTTGTCTCGTATTCTACATTATGCAGCGTTGCCATTACACTGCGCACAGGAGAAAACGTTAAAAATGTTTTTTTTTCTTCTTTCATAAAATATGCAATAGACTTTTAGGAAATTTAGCGAAATAAGCTGATATTCATAATTTATAAGATAGATTTATTATATGGATGGCCAAGGGGACAGAACAGATTGAAAGTTGCTGTTTTTCGTTTGCGGTGAACAAAGTTTTGCAACTCTGTCGCCCCAAAAGAATCTGATTCGTTCCTCTTTGACGTCAGGACTTTAGCGTCAGAACAAGATGAAGGCCTTTGCACAGTCTGAGCTTAACATCAGTCTTCCTTTTCTTTTGATCAGCGAAGATATCGCAACTTTGTTTTTTTGTTTTTTGCCTGACGGCATGTCTAAACCTGTACGGAAATTTGTTTGGGGAACCATCTCGGAACAACGGGCGACAGCGACATATTGTTATTTGTTCTATTTAATCTTTGTTTATTTACACAGATCAGGATTGATGACCCTGTTGGTTTTCTTCGAATGAAAGTTCTCGATCAAACAGCAGACCACAAATGAGCTATTAAAGATCAAAGGTTGTTTATATTCTCCGCAGAACAGACACGGTGAGAAAAGCGATCAAAAAAGGGGGGAACCACCGAAATCAAAGAAGCCAACGGCATATTAATGAATTCTACTCATTTAGTCCTACATTTAGTAGATATAGGCTGTAGACTATATATGGTTTCGTTAGATGTTTTTTGGCCTTGGATGTCATGGCACACGTGTTATTCTAATCGATGAGTAGCCTGGTCTATATAAAGGCTATATCTATAGCCTAGGTGGGTTAAAAGAAAAGCTTTTTTCTGTTGCTGTGGAGAGACATCTCGGCTGCTATAATCCGCAATAATATCATTCTAAAAATTAATCTTTAGCGAATATTGAATGAAAAATAAAAATAAAAAAGTTGGTTCTATTGGGATTTGAACCCGGGTCTCCCAGATCACAGCCATTAAGCCAATTTTGTTCAGATATCCTGTGATTAGTCTGTAAGGATTTACGGCTTTTTACCTGGAAACACTATCGTCTCATTGTTGATTATACCTGTAGTCAATTTGATCGTGTTTCCCTTTGATTTCATGGTTTTGTGACATTAATCATTTGCACATTATCAGTTTTCAAAGTTTGTGCACTCTGTCTGCCTTCCCCTTGAATTTCCTGGAAATTTCCCTGCTGGATCTTGTTTGCATGGAAGCCATTAAAACCGCGGTTGCCTTGGCAACACTCAAAACCCAACTTTTTTTTTCCTTCTGTTTCTTCTTTATGGGTTCTCACGACTTCGAAGACATGTTTGTTTTCTACCCTGCCTTTTTATAATTACCAATTTCAATGCTATAAACATCCACACACATCAACTATAAACCAGTTTCGAGTTCTCGCACACGGATATCACGCATAATTCATGGAATTCAAAAAGCCAAGTGTCACCTTCTATATACATAGCGACTAGATTAAAATAACCACATCATTTTACTTTGTACGCCACAGGCTAAATCTATATAGTTGTTGGGACACTGGCAATCATCCGTGTTTAGACCTCACGTAGCCTATAGGCCTATACCCAAAAACACGAACCTCCCCCTCCCCCTTTTTTCATGCTATATAGCCGTTGTGACGACTTAAGTATCTCTTGGCGACCGAGAAGCTTGATTACACACACACACTCAGCACACAGCAGAGCTTTTGTATGACGCAAAACTATCGATCTCTCTGTTTATAAAAGACGTTGGCCTTGGTTTCGTCAATTGTTGTGTTTATATATGGTTGCTTCGCACGCTCGCAGCTATAGACTATGTTAATTATACAGCGTCACCGGCATGTTTATCAGGTGTATAGATTACATGATCATAATTATTAGTTCATAATTTCTGGAAGATTGTTATAAACGTTGACGTGTTTATTTTGGAGATTTAACCTCTTGCGTGTCTAATACACGCATTTGCATAGATAATAAATGGTGATGATGGACAGTCTGTTGGATCCACCCGTTCAAGCGCCATTGTTAAACAAAGATTAAGATAATCAAATGTGAATAAAAGTTGAGGGGCTCTGTATATAACTCGTCTGTGTGTAGCCTATACATCGACTATTTAGTGCATCGATTAATTTAATACGATTAATGACCACCTATATATAGACATATACGTTAAGAGTATAATAAATGAATTGCATAATACCCTTTCTGTCTATTATAAGCTGATGCGTGAACTTATTTTCCAGTCGTCTATGAATAATATAAGACGAATCGATTGACTATCAGCCTCGTTATACAACGAACACGTATAAGACATATCGTTTACATTTTCTTGCTTGATGCATTATATTTACAGCTATCAATAGTTAGCATTAGCTAATAATTCATTCCATCTATATATAGGCCTATGCTATTAATAGAAAGCAATTTGCTCATCTATGTGTAGACTATAATATAAAACCTTGAAATATAACGTAAACTTTATTAAAAAAGACGATCTATTTTTCTCTATACTTGTAGCCTATATAGGTCTAGCGTATAGGCTATATAAAAGATAAAAGTTTATAAATGTTAGAATATATAGCTATAGTGTTGTGCGTGCGGTCTCGTTAGTGATGTCTCTCGTCACACACGAATAGCCTGGAGCTGGGAATCGGTTTACGACCGTGATTTTTGGGGGAGGAAAGGGGAAGGGGGGGTAGAGGTTTGTTTCATCAGGGCTCGATTTTCACGAGAACCGATCAATAAAATAAATAGGGGAGCCGTCATAAGAGAATAGAAGGCGGTCCGAGCAACCGACGATATTTATAACATAAAGTCACAGGACACGTAATATAAAAAGATTAAACGCATGCAAAATATCATTATATAGTAGCCTAGGCTATTATAGTCTATACCACAATTTTTTTATCAGTTATTTTTAAAATAAATCTATACTGTGTGTATGGAAATGTGATGAATTGATGCATATAACAATTGGATGAAATATTGAGTGACAAATGACATTGCCGATTGGCAAATGCTATATAAAATAGATTTTTTTGTCAGTCAAATGATGTATATTTAGGTATACTTTAGATTAGCCTGCTTGTAATCTATAAATCGTGTCAGCAGCAGCAAGTGAAAAGAAAATAAATTATGATAATGAAGCCTTACAGGACTTAACGGGGGCTTATATTGTATCTACAACCCATCATATATTGACATTGCTGATTGATTTTCATGTTTCTTCAACAATGTTTCATGGAGAAAAGGGAAAGTAGATGATCCACGTTCGTAAAATTGGCAATACTGCTGCGTTGGCTTTCATAGCATACGAAATATGATCGTTAATGTTATATATATAATATATAAACTATAATGCATCATTTCTTTTGATTGTTCTTTCATGGTCATGTTGTAGACTATATATAAAGGGAGTGGACGTCTATCACGATCGATGTACGTGTCATCTATCATGGTGGATGAACGACAAAAACAAAACCTTGAAGTATTACAGTAATGCGATATAGATACGCATCTATTACTGCCGTAAACTGGACTAACTAAAGGAAAAGTATCGCGAGACATTGTTACATAAATATATATAGAGAGAGGACACTGATTTTTTACAATCTCGGTATAGGCTATATAGAAAACGATATGTATCTAATGGTCGGGGTGTTTCTATTTATCGATAATCGATAATCGTGATCAGGTCTGGACCTGTTTGACAAATTTTGTCGTCTGTTTCACATGCTGTCTATATACAATGAGCGGTTTAAAAAAAGAATCTTATTTCGTAGATTTTAAACAAATGACACATTAAAGACGTAAATAGGCAAATTTTACTTTTGAATTTAATATTTTATCTTTTTCTATTATATATAGATTTGTGTATAGGCTATATAGCCTAGATATATGTATACTGTAGATATCATAAATGCTGCTTAATGAACGGGAAAAGCCTTATTACATTTTCTTCGTACCCATTCAGCTCACTTTTTATCATAAAAAAAGAGGGCAAAATAACGCATGGTTATACTCCTCCAGCATGCTGGCCAGAAGACGATAAAAAATATACACGAGTTGATTGATTGACCGATCGATGTCTTATAATTCGATATATATATAGCCTATTCTCGTTCAAGCATATTTTTTGGGGGGAGGGGTTATCAACTTTATTATACAGATAACATACTGTGAATGTTGTTCTCAGTCCAAATAATAAAAAGAGAAAAAAGAAAATTGGCACATGTTTCATAGAGGATAATCGTATACCCACAAGAATCGTTAATAATGAATTCCAATCTATATTTATTCTTATTTGACATCAACGGCAATGCTGTCATTCCGTTTTTTTATATCGCGCAGGATATAGCTCAACATTTTTTTATTGGACGAACCCGTAAAATAAAGTCACACCGTTAGAACGGTTCACGTAAGGGAATTTAAGCTCCATTGATATGCGCATATTTCTAAATAAATATATATTCCCATTACATAAGCGTTATATGAAATATATTCCATATTTAGTTTCCATATATATTAACTTAAGCGACGATCTATCGATATTCCCAACTTTATATTTAAATATAGTTTTATATAAATATATAGGCCTAGGGGGGGGGGGGAGAGAGAGAGCGTGATGTGATGCACTTTTTTAGGGAACAGACGCGTGCCGCAGGCCTTTAAGAAAAACACACGCAAGTCCATCAGCAGTCATCCGGTACGCTTCATTGCGTGGCCGAGTGCTACTCCTTGTATATAAATGTATATTGGATTACATTGAACGTGTTATTTGCTCCACACACGCGACATTCTATACACACGTAGATAGTCTTTATGATGACGATTTCTTTTTTTACTATATTTATTTTAAATTTGTTAATTTTAATAGCATATATAGCCTATAAAGAGAGTTATATATAACGCGACAGATTTTTTGTTGTTTGATTAACCCAACAGCTGCTGGTCTAACTCTTTAAATGGCTATAAACAATGTAATATACGATCCTTCTATATTTCAAGATGTATATAGAAGAACCTATATACGTTTTTTTTTTGGTGATGTATATAGGCCTATAAATACGTCATTTTTTTCATTTTAACAGCAGCATCTTTTATATGTTATTAAATCTAAGAATCCATCAAAATGGAACAATGTGTGGGTATTGTTATATATAGCCCACATATGTGGTATACACAAGAAGATTGATGAATCAGGCCACAAAAAACTGTCACGCAAATACTTTGGATGGATGGATCTCAGAAATGATTTAAGAAAAAAAGGCTTCCGGTTTGTCAATATAAAGGACTCTTCAATGCCCTTAAGTAGGCTATAGACTAAAGGCCTATATATAATCCTCTATATCTACTATATTAATTTAAAAGCTTGATGTGATTAAAATGTTCAATGCGATCTCTACTATAAAAAGAGATGTATCTCCATCATTTGTTTAATTTCTTAAAATTCGCTTCATTTTGGGGTTTTACCGAATACACAACAGCCCGTATGCTGCTACATTTAAACATTTCAACGTTGCCGAATTATATCGTGCAACAGGTATATAGACTATATATACAACCTTATGCTAGTAGCCTATAGGCTATACAGACTGTTTTATGCTATTAGATGTTTAAATGTTAACGTATATAAAGTTATTCAGACGTTATAAATGTTAAATAGTGCTCTTTGTTGTACAATGCAATTTGTGTGCTGTTTGACCATGGAATTCGATTAAAAACTTGAATTTAAAATATATGCATGGCATCGCTGCAATGTTCCTTGCATATATTACAAAACGTTTTTGAGCAGTGCATAGAACGGTTAATGAGATAATTGCATTACAATGATCAATTGAGGCAAACTATATAACCATAGTGCATGTCTAATAGGCCTATAATGAAATTAAAAATGAAAGAGCTTTATTTATATACGTGTGTGTAGACTACATGTGTAAACGTTAAGTTTACGGGCAGTTGAGCAAGAGAACTGTGATGTGTTGGAAATTCAATTAAAAAAAGTTTTTTGAGCTCGAGACAATTCACGAGCATCGCAATTGTTGGCTCGTGCAACGAACCTTTTCCACCAAGTTAGTTTATTCTTATTCGTATTTCTTCGAAAATAAATGTATACTCTCTAAATAGGGATGTTTAGAAAACGGTAGACACAATTTGTCTAGCGCGTTTTCTTTACAAATTGTTCTGGAAAAAGCAAATAATTTGTATTGAAAAGAGGTTTGCCGTTCAACAGCCTTCAAAATCCCCTTGAAGGTCAGTCCTCTTGCGCCCAAGGGAAAGAAAAATAAAACGCCTCTTATGGTCTCACTTTTCGCGAAAGCCAGACACCTTCATCGAGCAACCGCTCATTACTGAAAACAAAAGTAAAAAATCACCCCTCCTTTTTCCAACTTCTATCACATGACCTTCAAGGCCACTGCAATTAGGTCTTAGGTTAAGCTAATGTTTGAGCTGAAACAATAAATCCAAATTTATTTACAATTACCCGTTGAGATGGCTTTTTGATTAATGCTAGTTGGAGTACAAATCCATCCATCCAGCCATCATATGGCTGATAGAATATATTTCAGTATTGTGTACTGAAGTGGCACAGTGATAGAATACATTGCTACGAACCTGAAGGTTCAGGGTTCAATTCATGTTGACGCACGTATGTGTAAAGAAAAGGCGACTGGTGTTCTGTTTATGCACTTAAGATATTTAATTTAAAGACAATTCAGTGTTCCGAAATATCTCTTTCGGAAATACATTCAAAACGACCTTGAAAGCAAAGTTAAGGAAAAAATCCCTTTTGTTTTAACATTAAAAATTGAGGGGCGTATCGGTTGTCTATGTAACACGGGGAACGACATGGGGGCATTACCCACTACACCACAAGACACTGTGTCTATATAATTTTAGACACAATGTCTCGGAGCTCCTAAGTTTACAAAAATCAAAAGTAGACCATAGAGCAGTAAAACATCCTACGTTGCACGTTCTCCACAAATGCGAAAATCTCATTTGTGTCCAAGTTGGTCTGCTGCGGCTGCAGCGTCTTATGGAGAAACCAACTTCTTCATGTTAAAAAATAAGTTTTCATAAATATAATTAAGATTTTCCCCCTTATCTTCCTAGCAGAGGGTACCCTATTCATTTTTTCATTTCCTAATTTTTTTTCTAGCCTTAGTTCTATCTGGTTTATTTTTATTTAACTATTGTTTGTGAATGGTTTGTTGTTCATCCCCTTGTAGCAGACGAATTTCTGGCAGCAAACGAAATTCTTCGGCTAAAAGAGACGAGCAACTTACAAACAAAAATAAAATAAAAATAAAGTAGATAGAACTGGAGCTAGAAAAAAATATTGGGAAATGAAAAGATGAATAGGGTACCCACTGCTAGGAAGAAAAGGGGGAAATCTAAATTATAGTTATAAAAACTTGATTTTTAACGTGAAGAAGATGGTTTCTCCATAAGACGCTGCAGCCGCAGCAGACCAACTTGGACACAAATGAGATTTTCGCATTTGTGGAAAACGCGCAACGCAGGATGTTTTACTGCTCTATTGTTTAGCCTACCTTTTCTAGACATCTCTTTTTAGAGAGTAGGTATAGGCCTACTCGGGGGGTTGTTAACTCGAAAAAATATTCGTACACCCTAATATTTTTAAGCAAAAAATAAGAAAAATACAAAAAAATACAAAAAAATATAAAAAAATAAAAAAATATAAAAAATATAAAAAACATAAAAATATATATAAAAATTATAAATCCGGAATAGTTATACTTAATATATTGAAATTCTCATATGGGCGCAGTTATGATCCTAACGGAAATAGGTAAAATAGAAGAACCCTACCGTAAAATAAGATTTACGCCGAAAAATTCGTTTTTTTGACAAAATTTTTATGTGAACCCAACAAAGTTATGCACAGGTTTTATCTTGACCTGATTTAGTACTTTAATAGGTTGTAGATTTCCATTGCATTCAGCCAATGTAACGTTTGTGTGCACCACAACTTATCGTAACGATTTTAATGTGCAGATGTGGCCGAGTGGTTAAGGCGATTGACTAGAAATCAATTTCCCTCTGGGAGCGTAGGTTCGAATCCTACCATCTGCGCAGAAATAATTTTATTCTACTGGGTTATTGTCATCAAAACATTTTAAGTGTATTTGACGTGGGAGATGTCAACTCGAAAAAATATTCGTTCACCCCAATATTTTAAAGCCAAAAATACGAAAAATTCAAAAAAATACAAAAAAATATGAAAAAATATAATAATATAAAAAATACAAAATATACAAAAATGTATAAAAAAATTATAAATCCGGAATAGTTACACTTAATATATTGAAATTCTCATATAGGCGCAGTTATGATCCTAACGGAAATAGGTAAAATAGAAGAACCCTACCGTAAAATAAGATTTCCGCCGAAAAATTCGTTTTTTTTACAAAATTTTGATGTGGACCCAACATATGCCTTCCAACTGTAACAGGTAATAGATGGCGCAGGTCAACAATAACATTACGTCAAAGCTTATCTCGCATTCAAGAAGTGAATTTTGAAAATTTTTTGGGGTCGGATGGGTCGGGTTTTGGGGTAAACCAGGGCACCCCGCGCCCCACAATCATTTTTTTATTGAAACTATTATGACGGTTTAGGAGTCAAAAATTTTGATATTCGAAATTTTTATTCGTTATTCTTTTTTTTTATTTTTTTGTTCTTTTTGTTTTATTTTTTTATTTGCGAAACGACAAACATTTTCTGTTAACCCACTATTACATTTTATCGAAAGTTGTAGCTATATTGCTAAGGCAATTAAGGACATGGGATAGAGAATCTAGGGTTCTGAAGTTCAAGTCCCGATGCTGATTAGATTTTATTTTACAGTGAATTACCTTTTTGGCTTCATTTGCTGAAGAAAATGTACATATTTAATTATTTAAGGGTTAATAGAATTTTTTTTGTAAGAAAGCATGAAAAACACGTAAAAAAAGATCTAAAAAAGTTTCACAAAATTTAGCAAATCTGGAAAATATGAAAAAATGTGAAGAAATATGAAAAAATATGAAAAAATACGGCAAAATATGAAAAAAAGTAAAAAAATATGAAAAATACATAAGTATGAAAAAATAGAAGAAATGTGATAAAATACAAAATATAATTAAAAATATATTTTTATTTATAATTTCGTACACCCAAATGACGAGTCGACAACCCCCGGGGCATTGGATTTATCTAAGTATAAACTTGGGAGAAAAAAGGAACCAGATCGCTTCCTGTAGGTTCTATATAAATATATGTAGATACACATTTGTCTTCATTTCCAAGCAGCCAATTCTTCCTACCATCCGCCTGTATAGCCTATATATGTGCTGCGATCACTTCTTAAATATAATCCTTTTAAATGTGCTGCTCCAAAATGCATCGATTGTATAAATATAGATCTTACATAATATAATGGGCGTGTAGCCTACTATGTGGGTATTAGTCATCCATCCATATTAGTCTATCGTTAAAAAAAGGGACAGGCCAATTAGTGTTGATTGAAATCTAAACTTACAACGTTAGGTAACAATTTTTGATTGTTTTACATAAGACGCCACGTCTGCTGTCATAGCGACGTGTGTTAGCTTGACACGACCAATCGACAACAAACATTTGTTTTTTGTAGGGAAAAAAATAATTCATCGTATAATTTAATATGCTAAAAATTTTGTTTTTAAAATTCATAAATTCGAGAAAAAGTCTGCCAAGATTTTCACGCTTTTATTTATTTACATATATATATGCACGTAAAGAGAGGCGATGGGAATTTATCGTATAGAGACAACGAGCTTATATACTTTAGGTCTATGTATAAAGCTTTTTGGTGAGTAAGACGTAGAGGAGAGTGGGGGTAATTGAGACACAGGGTAATTGAAACAAAAATTGTTTCTCTCGCCGTATAAGAGGAATTTTCTTGAAAAAATCAGGGTTAATAGAATGAGGGGGTTTACAAGTTTAGAAAAATTTACGAGTTTTTGTATTCAAAAGTTTTTAAGATATCTCGAAAAAACTGTTTTTTGTTCTCCGTCTGTTAAATTTGAGTTTTCAATTTTTTTGTTTTAACCCCTAAAACGCTACGCTTTAGTAATAAAATTAGTTTCAGATGATTTGCAATTCATTTTTCTACAATTTAATGTCATTTAATTTTTCCCTGCATTCTTAAATAATTTTAAATAATTAAATGTAACGATGACCCTATTGCAGGGCAATTGAAACACTTTGTTTATATTCCCTGTCTGCGAGTGGTTGCATTTTTTTTGCAAGTATTTGACGTAATTCATTTAAACAAATGTAAATCATCATGTTAACACAACTATAATACTTGTATTCGCTGTTTGGGATTTATTTAAAAAAGCATGTATCTTAATGGGTTTTTTTAAATTTAATTATTTAAATATTTTAAACTAAATTACGATCTACTTTAAGCATATTTAAAAAATCTGTAAATCGCATTGTACCTAATGGTAAAATTTGATCACACTAGCAGTTGTGGCTGCTGAGATATCGTGATTTTCATTTTATGTGGGTATGAAGAAGCTTCCTTATGGGAAAACCCACGTTGCAATTGCGTCGACACACCGTTTCAATTGCCCTGCTTCCATGGCAATTGAAACACTCGAAGCGACCTCAGTTTTTTACAATTTACTACTATTATAATTAATCTTTTCTCATAAAAAAAAATATAGTTTAGTAGCTGAGATAATAGGCTACAATTCTATATAATTTTTATATTAAACTTTTTAGTTTTTTTTTCAAGAAATACAAAAAACCAAAAAGTGTATCAATTACCCCCACTCTCCCCTATATATATTCAGCTCTCTCTCCCACTTATTCTTTCCCTTATTCTTTTCAATTTTCTCAATATCGACTGACGTATAGAATATCAAAAGTTTCTATATTTGCTTAGTTCTTATGTATCCTCTTTGCCTGTAGACAGCAAACAACGACAGACGACGTGAAAATGCTGTTGGAAAGAGCGATGCCACATCACACAAAGAAATATCATCACAGACAGTGTATCTATAACTTTGTTTTCAAAATCAAGCAGTTGGATTTGTACGGTCTTCCTTATCGTCGCTTAAAACATCAATAAAATGCCAGCTTTGATTGTGCTGCAACTCTTGCCCGAATTCGATTTTCTTTCGCAGAAACACGATATAAATAGAGAGCCCATTAGTGTGACGAGTGGTGTCCCATCAGTTGGCATGTATATATCTATATATGTATACGATAGAAAAACATCAGCATTTCAGCAGCAGATGGTGTCCTTGGTTATATGCTTCCTTTTTGTGTATATATACTTTTTCACTGGACATTGTCTGGTTGCGTGTGTATCAGAGCACCGCTCTACAGATCCTGATGGATTGGATTTTGTTTTGTTTTGTTTTGTTTTTTTAAATGATTGCCCGCTAACGCAATCATTGTGTTTGTTTATATATATATAAAGGCATTTTATATAGGAGCTCTGGTATAGTGACCAATCGTTTAATGTCAGATAATAGTCCTGGACGAAATCCTACAACATCATTTGTTGTAGAAAAGAACGTCCAGGATATATATATATATAGCAGCACATTATATACTTTAAATACAATAGGGGCATTAAATGTATTAGATTTTTCACGTTGATTCGTGTGTAGCAAAGCATCCGATTGTATAAATGAAAGTAAAAAAAAAGAAACAAATCAAGACAATGACGAAGATAAAAAAAAAATAGAAGGTGGAGCGTCCCTGTATAGACGCCATTTTTTTTTTATCCCGGACGAAAAATGTTAAATAAAAAAAAAACCCTATTAAATGTGACCTTTTCGGTTGGATTTTGTATTGACTTTCTTTTTGTACTTTTCACGCAAAAAGAATGAAAGAAAAAAAAAATGTGTTCAAAGAAAGAAAAAGAAAATCCTATCGTTGGGAACGTCCTGTGCTGTTGCTGGTTAACAATAGGTTTTTCACTGATAAAATTCGATAGGATGCAAAGATGCGCACACGCATCAAACGGATGCACAGCACAATAGATCTCTATATATCATTTGATATATTAGGTCTATAGACCTATCTACTATATAGGCTATATACTTTTTATGTAATGTGTGAGAGGCACTATAAGGCTTTTGACAATCACACACTGCAGAAAAATCAATTTTTCTTGTTCTGTATTTTTATATAGAGATGTAGTAGATATAGAGCGTGGGTGCATGAGACATGCCTGTGTGCACGAGATTTATGATGAATATATACAGGTATGTATATATATCGGCACGGAAGCGTTTTTATTTTTCTTCGTATAGAAGTGGACGTATAATCTATGTATAAACAGTCTCGCCTGGTTTTGAAAGGGTTATATTTTTATATGTAACGTTGGCTACATTCTTTATATATATATAGAGACGACTGATGGAAAACAAACGTGTTTCTTGCTATTCTATAGCACTTTGATGACTTCAATATGCCCCGAATATTTATAATATATATAGCAAAAGTCGATCGTTGAACTTAGCTTTAGTTTGTTTCATTCCAAATTTTATTATTATATTTTTTTAATATATAGCTGTGCGTGTATACCTTTCATGTTATATAACATCACGCACCTGTTAACATGTGCTATTTTCAAGTTCTTTTTATGTTTCTCGGAGAAGAAACTGAAACCCGAGGTTTATTCTGTTTTAGACTATAGGGGAGAGTGGGGCTAGTTGGCAGGAGGGCAAGTTTGCAATTCTTAATTTAGACAAATTGTGTGAAAGAGGTTTTATTGAAATAATTCATAGTCAAAGATGTTTATCGTGCGCACATTTGTGCAAAGTTTTATAAATTTATCCCAAATAGTTTAGGAAATAGAAAATAACAAAATTTTTTGCGTCAAATCCACAATAGTTGCGTGCTTGGTATTCATCAATTTGATCTTTTCTTGGTATGCATATAATTTTTAAAAAATATTAGTTTTATAGAAAATTGTGTCCTCTATCGAACTGTAACAATGGATTTGTTTTAATCAATTATAAAGGAGTAATAAAAATTTTTATTTGAATAAACCCCGGGTTGGGGCAAGTTGATACATTGCAACATGGGGCATGTCGGCATAGGCATTATACATGCATATGTATAGAGTACATGGCCTGTCAAAATGTCAGGGAATTGTAAGTCAAATTTTTGCTAGATATGACTTATGGTGAACAGTGGTATGCATTAGAGGCCAAAATTTGGCAAATTTTAAGTTTTTCACTTTATACGATGTTCACCTGTGAAATGTTTGCCTGAATTATGTATATTTTTTTTAATTTTTTGCATTTAAGGCTATTTATCTTTATGTAAGTTATCACAACTTATTTCTGAGTTTCCCACTCTAAAATAACTATAGGATTTGTGTTTATTGTAATGTTATTCTAGTTTGTTTACAACATCAACATTTCACTGAAATCCGTATTTGAAATACATGGGGCCAACTTACCCCACTACCACTGCCAACTTACCCCGTTAGTGGGGCATGTAGGCAAATTTTTTTTAGCTTTTTGAACGTTGATTTCGATATGAATTCTTCAACGTAGATCAAATAAAAAAATAGCACGAGAAAGCTGGTTATCTGAGCTTTCTTTTACAATTTTTTGGGTGTCAAAATATGAAAAATTAAAGAAACCAGAGAAGAAATAAAAAAAATTGTACCAACTAGCCCCACCCTCCCCTATATGCGAATAAAAATCATTCCCATCTCTTATATAATAGATCCGTCATCATTTCAGTTCCAATAACAAATGAAAGATTCAACAGCTTTTATAGGCCATTATTGAATATGACTGACCTTTCCTAATATATATTACGTAACATCAACAGTCGACAATGATAGGGGAGAGTGGGGTCAATTGAGACCCTTTTTGGTTTTCTGTATCTCTTGAAAACAATACTCAGAATTTTAACATAAAAATTATATAGGATTGTAGCCTACTATCTCAGCTACTAAACAGTATTTTTGTTTATGAGAAAAAATTTAGTTTAATTGTAGTAAATTGTAAAAAACTAAGGTCACTTTTTGTGTTTCAATTGCCATGGAAGCAGGGCAATTGAAACGGTGGGTCGACGCAATTGCAACGTGGGTTTTCCCATAAGGAAGCTTCTTTGTACCCGCATAAAATCAAAATCACAATATCTCAGCATCCACAAATGCTAGTGTGATAAAATTTTACCACAAGGTACAGTGCAATTTATAGATTTTTTACATATGCTTATGGTATATTGTACTTAAGTTTAAAATATTTAAATAATTAAATAAAAAAAAATCCCATTAAGCCACATGCTTTTTCAAATAAATCCCAAACAGCTAATGCAAGTATTATAGTTGTGTTAATATGATGATTTACATTTGTTGAAATGAATTACATCAAATTCTTGCAAAAAAATGCACCCACTCGCGTACAGGGGATATTAACAAAGTGTTTCAATTGCCCCACAATAGGGTCATCGTTACATTTAATAATTAAAAATGATTTAAGAATGCAGGAAAAAAATTAATGACATTAAGTTATAGAAAAATGAATTGCAAATCGTTTAAAACCAATTTTATTATTAAAGCGTACCACTTTAGGGTTCAAAACAAAAAAATTAAAAAAGCAAAATTAACAGACGAAGTACAAAAAATTGTTTTTTCAAGATAACTTAAAAAGTTTTTAATAAAAAAACTCGTAAATGTTTCTAAACTTGTAAACCCCTTCATTCTATATACCCTAATTTTTTCAAGAAAATTCCTTTGATACGGTGCGAGAAACAATTTTTGTTTCAATTGCCCTGTGTCTCAATTGACCCCACTCTCCTCTACCCGTTCCCGTCTATATAAATATATATATACTCTCTGACATCTAATCAATAGGACGAGGATATATACATATATGGATATAGTCTAGTCTATGTGGATAAATCAACATAAAATCCAAACCTGATCTTATTATAAGTTAAATCTAATCGTATATAATTTTCTTTTTCTTTTAATTACTTGTGATGACGATAATTAACGGTTAATTGTTATAGAGCCGTATAAATCAAATACAAAGGATCTATATTTGATTTGCTGCGCAGAAAAGAAATTCTATAATACGCCAGCTCGTTTCTGTGTACATATATATAAGGTCTACCTGTGTCTGTTTGTATAGAGGTCTATCTAGTCAAGGCTTGACAATTCGCGTTGAAAAGGATTAAAAGTTTTGTCAATTACATATTAATCAGGAAAGTAGCGGATGACAATGGGATATATATATGAAGGCACGCGTGTATCTATATACCTATATAGCCTAACTCTTATAATCACAAAAGAAAAAAAGGTTGAACTCAATTAGAAAACTTTGCCCTTTCAAGTTGAACTTTAAGTTCGTTCATGCATACAAAGGCGGGGTTTTATTTGTAGTTCCAGTAGAATAATCTCAACAAAAAAAAAGGGAAACCCAGGATTTATCGGACGAACTGTTGATTTTACGTTAGGAAATGTTATAGGAAATAACACATATATAGCCTATAGCCTAGCGGAACAAGCAAAAAGGATCTCGCGTCTATACAATATAGAAATAGCAGAAAAGTTTTCCTTTTTTTTGGCAGGTCATCTTCAAATATATAATACTACACAGCCGTGCATTTATCATGTACATAGATAGGAACGCACACACAAGGACGAAAAGTAGGAACTTTTGATTATAGACGCAAGTTTACCTTTTACCCACGTTTGCTGTGTTTGCAAAGTCTATATATACGTCCTTTGTGTCCCGACCCCTCCCCGCTTTTCTTTCAAAGGCAGGGAGCTATATCCACACACCATAGCAAATGAAACATTCAATAACGAGTCGACGCTCTTTTATATACGTGGGTGTATAAAGGGGGAGCGAGAGATGGACGAAACAAAAGAAAACGATATATATATATATAAAAAGAACTGCAAAGGGCAGATTCGTGATGATTATGTCAATCGTTGATTTAAGCTAAATCCTGCGGGATCCGCTATGCGTATTTTGAAAGGGAATTTTAACAAAATCAAATATACATTTTGAGATGCACCATGCGATTTTCTTTAGATGTTAATTTAAAGATAAGGGAACCTATTCTGCACCTCTATGTTCTATACATATGAATTTCTATGTGACATGGGACCAACTGTTGTTTATATCGATATATACAGCACGTCCCGATATATATATATGTATATAAATAAGAGGCTATATAAACGACCAAAAACAAATGTGACAGTTGGCATATCAAGTTAAATTGTTCATCCGCTTGAATCTAATGGCAGTCAAAGGGAAATATATAATAGATAAAAGAAATCCAATAAAACAAGTCAGCGACAACTGGACAGCGGTCGATATTTATTATAGCCTATATTTAAATAAAGCATATAAACGTTTTAAAAAATGTCTGTCCATGTGCATATAAAGAAAATAATATCTAGCATTTAAGATATATTTATATGAAATGTCATAGCTATATAATATAGCCTATATATATAACAGAATAGAAACAGACCTGCTGTGGCAGATAAAACAGAAAAGAATGATTGCTGCTGTCTATTTTTGGCTTTATATTATATCGAGATGTATAGATGGTCTATAATATATTTATATCTATAAAAAAAGCTAGAAAAAGAATATAGAATAAAAGAAAGAGTGATGTGAGAAAAGCGCGAAGGCGACGATGCGGATAGCCGATTGGATGATTGGTGCGTGACTTGTGGAGAGCCATAGACATCCTTTTCGGTCGTGACTAGCATTGCCTTCCATTTATTTTATTTTCCTCCTATATAGCCTACGATTAGATTTTTTTTTTTTTTTGTCTCTTTTCTTTTTAACCTTGGAACATATATATTTATATTGGGAAAAGCGAAATAAAATATTTTTTTTTTTCGTTAGTGATGGTCGCCCAAATAGGACGACATCAGCAGCATACCACTGATTCTATATGAACGTGTATATATAATGTAGACACAAGACATCGATGACGTCATATCATTTTGTTTTTTGTTTTTAAATCATTGATTGGATATTTTTACACGTAGAGACATTTAACTGGGTCTTTATTAGCTATTTAATACATTAGTTTTATATATAGTATAGATAGAAATTTATTGCTCGGTCATTGTGTCTCTAATATAAAAGTTTCGTGAATTCTTTTGCCTCCCCCCTTCCCCACCTTTTTTTTAGTGGTCTCAAAAATCTCCTTATATATAAAGTAAAGTCTAATATGCCTTAAGCTCCGCCAAAGTGACCAAAGACTATAGTATATAAAAAAAAATAATCCGTCCACACTGTGCAGCTTATATATATTAATGTGTTCCACTCAGCTATATAGATATAGATACAATAATATCGCTGTGGATATCTATAGTATATATAGCCTATATATATCCAGCTTATCGGCTACATCTTTTGTGTAAGAGTCGGTGTCTAAAATATCGATGTACAGCCTGTGTGTGGCTCTATTATGTACATTGTATGCTGAGCTATATAGGATATACACATCAGAAAAGAATTAAAAAAAGAAAAACGATTTAGAAATCGGTTGATATTTTATAGAGAGTACCTCGCAGTCCTATATACGTTATAGATCAAGGTCGGCTTAACTATATTTATATGACACAGCAAATGACGTGATGTAACGAGATGTTGCCACTTGGTTTTCTTACATCATACGTAGTCTATACTCATATACAGGTTTATAGATATATGAATAATACGTGCTACTTTGCAATATTAGGTGCATAATATAATGTCCATTATATCTATAGTTGATGCGGAAATGAAATGCATCGAATAAATCAACGGCTTATAATCAAATGTCCAGGGTCATATTTGTTCTTGATTGTCTGATCGCGTTGCTCGAAACTTTGTCGGTGCGTATATACAACTTTCAAACTTACGCAATATAGTTCTCGATGTATTTAAAATTATGTAAACGACATATCTATAAATATACATACAGTTTACGTATATTATAAATATATGACGTATCGCATCAATATAGAACTGTTGTTCTTTTGGCCGCGGCGTTATTGGCACAGCATAAAAGATCAACTTTGCAGAACGATCAAAATTACCAAATGCAACATTCATATTATGTA
This sequence comes from Daphnia magna, assembly GCF_020631705.1. Classification (NCBI taxonomy): domain Eukaryota; kingdom Metazoa; phylum Arthropoda; class Branchiopoda; order Diplostraca; family Daphniidae; genus Daphnia; species Daphnia magna. The sequence continues at coordinate 755,100 of NC_059186.1, read as the reverse complement.
ATAGCTGCATAGAACGATGCATTTATTGGTTCATCTAAAATGATATAGCTAGGGACAATATTAGGTTCATAACTCGACAATATCGCAATTCACATTTATGTTACGAGACGAAGCCAATTCATAGCTGGTGATGATTGTTCTCTCCCACACAGCACACACTTCATAGTTTCCACTGCTATTTCGTTTGCACTTTCGGTTTGTTTGTGTGTGTGCTTTCTATATTTATTAAAAGTCAAACGGGTTCTATATATGCGCCAGAGACATCAATCAATTATACAGATGCTTTCGTTTGATATTTGCATATCATTAAACATAGACTATAAGAGCGACCTCTCTTTGTTATAGTTAAGAGTATCTGGTGAGACTTTTACAACAAAAATAAAAAAAAAAAAAGCTTGGAGTTCTTCTTTAAAAGGCATGTGCTGTTGGGACCACAATGGATGCAAATAAAAAAATGCCAAGGCGAATATAAAAACAGAATCAAGTGTGTAAACGCCGAAAGATGCTGCGAAAAAACGATAAAATGTAGGCTATATAAGCAGAAATAAAAGCGTTGGCATCATAAAAGGGAGACCGTAATTGGTTGGATGTATCGGATGTGGCTCGACCCGATCATTAGTGCCATGTCTATATATTATTTATGTCTATATATATATAGGCTATATATATAATAAAGCCCAAAACATGAGGCAAAATTCTATCACCCAGACAGGCAGCAATAAAGTGATGATGGATAGATTTTTTTTGTTTCTTCTATGGTTGTTTAATAATAGAGCGGAGAAGACGTAAAGGGGCCGTATAATGAAGTGTATAATTAAATAGGCTTATCATTATTATTATTTGTTTTCAAACACTTTTTCCCAGTTTGATGAAACAAGTGTTTTAACAAAGTAATACAGGAGATGCTCTTTTATATTGAGCTGTGTAAATGCATGTTCCTAGCAGGCCAATGAAAACAAAAAGTGCTTGTTCATCAGCTATATAAATATGGTCAAAAAAGAGGTGGGGTTCGATGCATAAACGTATATCAGCTATAGTCTATAATTTAGAGTTCAAACATTTTTAGTTGATTATGTTTATATAGTAGGCTAGCCTACATATAGTGCAAGATGGCGATGGGCGTGTATGGCTCCATGTGATAACCGATTTTTTTTTTTTTTTTTTTCCAGCTGGGGAACCCTTTCAAAAATCAACTGGTATATACACATGCGACAGTGATTTATTCAATATAACACGTCATCTCTTTCCTTTTAACATCTGAATCCAATTTTTCTTTTCAAGATCTATATAAGCCTATATAATATATGGACGTAAGAGGCTTTTTTCGCCTGGATTCTTTCTTTTCTTCTTAAAAGAAGAAAACGAATACATATATATGTGAAATATGTTTAATTGAAACTTAAAAATGCAAGAGTGAATGTTAAAAACAAAATACAATTGCGTTGATTTAAATAAATATTAGACCTTATGCGCAGATCGAGAAAAAGAGAATAATAATTTGAAACATTTGTCCTACCTGTGAAATGCAGCGGTCGGGTTGTCGGTGCACAAGAGAAGAACTATATATAACAAAGAAGATAATCAATTGAATCGTCAGGTAGGTTTTCTTTCTTTCTTTTCTAAATCAAAGCATATGGGATGGCAGCGGGAAACACTTGTAGTCGTACGGACGTCCAGCGGGCCATTGACAAAATGTTTTGTCGAAGAAAACAAGGACGTACCCCAGGTCCTATTGACTGGGCGCAAGCGCAGTCCGATTCGGATACCTATATATATACAGTCTATACATAATCCTGTTATTCGTGTGTGGTTTATACCCAATTTTTTAAACTTTGAAATGAAAAAATAAAAATGAATTTTTATTGTCTGTTGCAAAAGAAAGAAATTTTACATCTGGCCGATGTTTTGATTGTATAGAAATTTCGTGTGGCAACTTCGATCGATATAGGAAATCGTATATAGTCTATAGCAGTTTTGGCACTATAAATTCCAAAAAAAGCGAAATTATATATAGAGTCAGATGCAACAGGTAGCCTAACTTGTTTTTGTGTATACCCATCAATTATATTGACGTTGATTAGCGCGTCATATCCATTAGTATAGACTAGTCTATAAGGCCACAGCTATTGTGACGTTCTTGATTATCAAATCTACACAGAAGCGCAACAGCCCGATTTGTTTTTATCTCGCCCAACAGAAGGACATCCCCCAAATTTATTGATTCGAAAATTGAAAAAAAAAAAAAAAAAAATGGCGTCAATAGATTATTAACAAGTTATACATATATAGTCTACACAACACTTTGGGCTATAAGACCATGTGCATCACTATATTGTATATATCAATGTCAGATGTAATGTACGAAAACTCGTTCCGCATCGCTACACCCCTATATGGTCTACACAATTTCGACTGATGTTGAATTCCAGGCATCCGTCAGCGCATGTGTCTCTATACACACGACAAGAAATCTCGTTTTGTAAATGCTTCAGGCTATGAATCTATGTATAACTTGGAAGATCTATATATTAGTAGTATATAGACCCTCTATGTGTACACGTTGCCCCCCCCCCTTAAAAAAAATCCACTTTTGCTTCATCTATATGCGTGTTTATACATACTGTATAACGTGAGAGCATGCTAGCCTATATACCATGGTAGTGTATACGTAACGACAAAGGACAAAGAAATCGAGTCACGAGCCAGCACCCCTGAGGCAAACGAGTAAACTAGATCAGCCATTGGGCTCTTCATTTTTTTTTTGCTTCTATCGCGCACGTGTGTACATGTAGATACAGTGTGTCTGTGTGTGCGAGTGCATAGAGATTCATATATATATGAAACAAAAGATTGACTAGGACACAGCGAACGCTGCCGTTCGTTCAATTGTTACATCTACGAATGAAATATCTACGTGTATAATTTCTGACTAGCTGTCTTAATAGTAATTGATAAATTATGTGCTGAATAGAACTGCAATCATTTGGGTCTGACAAAAAAAAGAATATACGAAAATGAGCAATAAACACTTTAGTCAAACGAAAATGAACGAAGACGTGGGCCCAGTGAAAGTCTTTCATGTTTTGTTGTTTGTTTGTTAATTAGTGCACACGCGAGATGTAAAAAACAAGTGCTTTGCATATACAATTAGTTAACATTATTTAAAAAAAAAAAAAACGTCTTGTAACTTTACACACTCTGGAAAAGTTCTGGTCTAATGCATCGTTTATTTTATTTATTTTTTATTTTTTAGCTATGTATACTTGAATCATCAGCCAGCGATGCGGATGGCTGGATGCTGTATAATGACAATGAAAATGAAGATTACGACTAAGGAGGAAAAATCCTCTTTTTTTTTTTTTGACGGACAAAAAAGAGAGAAAGGGTAGCATCATTAGACGTGTGTTCACGAGTGGCAGTGTATTTCGCTGCTAATTGATCCCCCTCTCCCGAACACGACTGCAATGAAGTCCCCTGTCGAAAACACAGTTCTCCTTTCCCCGCTTTTATTCTCCGATGATGATGGCCGGCCGGAATCGTCTTCCTTTGGAGCCGATGAACATGTATTCGTGTCTCAAAAGAGCTGACGGCGAAGACTGCATTTGAGCTCTCATCACGACAGGGACTCTTTGACCGCTATCTGCTTTGTTATATATAGAACCAGCAAAAAAGGAGGGAAATGTATTGTCCCGATAAAATCCCATGGAGCTCTTTATCCCGGTATGATGTCATTTTCTCTTGTGAACGGGACCAGACAGTTAATTTTGAAGGGGAGGAGAGTTGGAGACGATTATACGCTTCTGATAGTGAACAGAGAAAATCTTAAGTGCGTGGTGTTGTCATTTACGATGCACGAATTATTGATCCAACAAAATATAATTTTCATATAGTATCCCTGGGATGTGTGAGTTGAACCGTTTCTCTATTGCGCTTCGCCGTAGGTTTTTTTATTTTTTACGTGGATGACTACCCAATCTATTGATCAAACGGGAACACAATTTCTCCTAGATGGGTTTCCCGTGGTCATATGTGTTGCTAGAAATTTGCAATATTAGTTCCAGCTAAGCCATTTCAGTTGGTCCACCTTTCTCTTTTGCTCACTTTGCAAACAGTGCTAGTAAGATTCGAAAAGGAAGAGGAGAGAAAGCGTTACGAAAAAAAGCAATCGAGCCCACGGCGATTTCTTAGAAAATATTTGGTCACTGGAAATGTTTTGATCCACAGTAACTGTCATTTCGAAGGGAATTTTGGTTAGATCGTTGGACGCTTGAGGCTATTAGCAGACGGAATTTCAAGCAGACGAGAACGTACCCAAAATTTTCTCCCGCCGAGTTAACGAACCTCGGTCATCGGCAACTTTCACCCGCACGCACTGCGTTGAAATAATTCCAAAGTCCTTGTTATTTTCTCGTACCAGTTTCACCAGTTGAGATCAGGACAAATGTGGGCTTTGGCGTGATTAGGTCATCTTTTTGCAGTCGCCTCACTATGCGTTGATCAGACAAACAACTACAAACATTTTTGAGATATTTTCACCGAATTAACGTCCCACCTTTTCGCGACTGATTGGAAAGGATACAATGACCACCGGAGGTAATTTCATGTCACAGTTTTATTTGAATTTTACCGACCATGTCTTATTTATGTATAGGTATGCTTACTGGAAGCCATGGATGCTTAGTTGGGATTTCGAAACCAACCATGTTTACTGGGGCTTCGGCCATGTTTTTACTGATCTATCTCGCATTGTGGAAGTACCATGACAGCACCAACCCTCTTTTAGCTAGTGCCTCAAGTTTACCTGGTGATGAGTCAAGACTATTACCTGGTGCTCACAGCCCACGTGACTTTTTGGAGCAAGTTATGTCTTGTGATCTGGACGAACCAGTATGAATGCTTAAAAATCAATTTAGCCTGAAATTCATGATCTTTTATTTTTCCAATTCAGGAAAAGGAAAATGTGATGCTGATAAAAAATGAGTCAATGCCCATCATCTATTTTGTCACACCCACATATGCTCGGTCTGTACAAATGGCAGAATTAACTAGACTAGGTCAAACATTGAGCAGTGTTCCAGCTTTGCATTGGATATTAGTTGAAGATGCTTCAAAATGCAATCCTATGGTCGGACAACTTTTAAGGAGATTAGGTTCATATTCATCTAAGCTCATCTCCTCCCACATCTTTTTCCAAGAGCTTTTCTGTTGGCATATTGTTAGGAATTCCATTCACACACTTGGCAAGTGAAATGCCAGCTGCCTACAAGAAGCTCAAAATTCCGCCAAGAGGCGTCTCTAATCGCAGAGCTGCCTTAAAATGGATTCGTAAAAACGTCAAACAAGGTATGTATAGCATTTTTTGAAGAAGAACACCTCAACGAAATCTTACAACTAATGCTTCAATCAGGTGTATTATATTTCGGTGATGATGACAACTCCTACGACCTTCGGTTGTTTGAAGAGATCAGAGATACCCGAAATATCTCCATGTTTCCTGTTGGATTGATTGGCGATTATGCTGTCAGCGCCCCTGTGGTTCATGATGTAAATAATAACGAAACCAGTTTTGCCCTTGTTCTGCCTATTAATTATATGAACACAACCATTTTATTTGACAGGGGAAAGTGGTAGGATTTTACGATTCGTGGCCAGCTGGTCGCCGATTCGCTGTTGACATGGCTGGGTTTGCGGTTAACATTCAGTTGCTGCACCAATTTCCCAATGCCACCTTCATTTATCAAGCTGGCTTCGAGGAGGATAGCTTTTTACAAGATATAGTCACGAACGCTGATTTTATCGAAGCAAAAGCAGCCAACTGTACCGAGGTAATGCTCATGCAATCACATCCTTGAATTTTTCTACTAACGACAATACGTCGCAAACAGATTCTAGTTTGGCATACTCGCACCGTGCAAGTGCCTGCGGTGATTTTACAGCCACCCACCCAAACTCTAACAGACACTTCCATATCGGGATTGCTTCGTAGATTAGATGACTTGCAATTAGCTACCATCTCTTCCAAGGGTAATCACGATTGTTATTATCAGAGGCTCCGTTAGTCATATGTTTATTCTTTACAGGCAAACCGAGCTCTGTGCATTATCTGACAGATGTCTGACTTTTCACATCTTTTAAGTAAAAAAAAAAAAAAAAAAATCTGTGTTTACTCAGTGCCATTCGGAAGGAAAATGAGATAGGATAATTAACGAGACTGCGCTCTATTGAAAAATTTTATGATGTGCGAGACCAAGAGAAATTTATATAATTGCATTTTTTTTGTTGTCATGTGTAGTTTTTAAAATGGGAAAGTTTGGATTTTCTTGTGTCCCTTATACTCATTCATGAATTCCACCTGTGATAGTTTATAATATCTTCTGAATCTTCTATTGCAATTTGATCTTCCTAATGGCGTAGTTGAAACTATAACTTGGCCCCCTTTTACTGCTAATGCAAAGAGCAAACGAATTTGAAATACATTAATATTACGGAGTGAATCAAAACATTGCAAATTGTGGTTTGCCAATTCTCCCATGTTCGCCTTCTTTTTACATAGTGTATTTCGTCACATCGAAAAAGAAAACTACGGTACTGCGCAATGTCTTTACCAATTAGTCTACTGGTGAATTACAAATTAAATGCGCTCCAAATGCCGTCAAAATACAATGTCAACCTTCAAAAGGAAATAACACGAAACGAAATGACCCACATAAAAAATCAAATGCAAATCTCCCGTTCTAGTGATGCGGATACTATTTTAATAAATTAAACTAAAAAAAAAGGTTTTCCGTGAGAACAACAATAAGAAAAATTTTTTTATATGTAACTAGATGCTGCTTAAAAAACGTAAAACGTGTAACTTCTTCGAAGAATCATGGTTGTTCATGCTCCATTCCCGATTCAAATGTCGTCATACCAAGCTTCTTTTAATTTGTTAATTAGTTAACTGAGAGTTAACCAGTTAAGGAAAGACACGCGATATAATTTAGTAATATCAGAAATAGTCGTCTTCCTGCGTTTTAGAACGTTCTCTTGTAGAGAAGGCGTTAGAAACTTGAGTAAAATGCAGGGACCCGCAGATCAGTATTGTATTTTACCCTAGTTTCCGACCCGCACTTTTTTTATAGAACTTCATTGTTTACTTTGTCGTCGACTGATTCCCATTAGGAAATCCTCCCGCCTCTGTGCCTATACTGCCTAAGATGTTTCAATGGAAACCAAGTTTCCCACAAAAGCCAAGCCCTCCAACCATCGAGCAACAGAGTGAAGACATGAATAAATGTATCAACAACTTGGATGCGGTTAGAATGCAATACATGCAAGGTAGGCTTCTTTATAATTGTAGTAGGCCTAGGCAAAATTATTCCCTTATGATTTTGTATATGTTTCAGATAGTGAATGTTCAGCAAATGCTGAAACAAATACATGTTTCCAGAATCTAGGAGACCTTCTGGTATACAAGAGGAACATTGATAATAGTATCCAAGATTTGAACAACATGTTTCCAAGACTGATAAATATTTCCCAACAATTACAAGACATGTCTGATAATGTGAGGCTCAAGGCTTACCAATCAATAAAATAGGGTCAAATAGAGGCAAATTTAGAATTATTTATATTCATATATCAATAATAACATAGACTGCATGCAAATTTGGAGTGTCATGGATTTGCATGTTTGAATAAGTGATGGCTTTTACCTCAGTTCCTTGAGGGTGTTTCTTTAAATCAAAAGTTTCTCCATAACCAGTGGCTATTATTTTGAAGTTGATGCGGTCAAACTCAGTGATCTTCACTTTCTATGTGGAAGGAAAATGTGTGAATGTTATTTTTTTATTGTAAGCTGAATATTTTACCCTTGCAATAAAAAAGGGTTCTGCGCTAAAAAGAAAGAGGAATTCATCTAGCAGATGGAAGAGCAATGACAGTAGATCTTCTCCCTGGGCTTCAATTTCTTGCTTTTCCAAAATCTCAACTTTGTCAATTTCAGTCATGTAACCAAACTAATTAACAATTCAGTAACAACCATAAAGACCTTAAAGGTTTACAACATATTACCATTGCCTCAGCACATTGTTCAAAAGCTTCTTCCAAGGAATCTCCCCAAGCATGTAGCCTATCAAAATTACAATTCCATCAACAAAAACAACAAATAGGCAGGCAAACTTACTGAACATCAGCTGTGTGGTCCAAATCTAGAATGTACAACAATGACATTAGAATTCATTTTCATATGTGACAATAATATTCATTACTTACATTCATACTTGATAAGAGGAATCTCTTTCTCTTCTTTCGTTAATTCAGTCATTTAAACAGTTTCTTGCAAAAGCTTGTCTGCAAGGAAAATTAATTATAGTTAGAAAAGAGATGAAAATCATTTTTAGTAATCCAATTTTTGGCTAACATTATTCCTTTTTATTGTTCCAATCCTTTAAACTCAAGTCAGAAGAAAAGCAGAGAAAAGGCAAACGTTTTTAAACTTGAAGCAACACAACACTTAGGAAAGCATGGATCAAAACACACAAGTGTTCTGCAGTTTCATCAGCTTCTTGAGACAGTCGCTAGTTATCGCCGTGGGACCAAGAGCTTATTTTTTTACCGCTAGGTGCTTTCCTATTTGTCGGGAAAAGGAATCCAAATCCCAGATGGTACTTGTGCCCTTCTCAAAGCGATAGCCACCACCAACGGTCTAGTGTAACTTCTCATTTTGTAGTGGAAATGGGAAATTAACACCAGAGAATAAAGGAAAAGGTTCGTTGGCTGTCAATTCCTACGTTCAAGCAACGGACTTGGATGGCCGTCATTGTGGCCTATTTTTAGGTATGAATAGTACAAAACTGGTCAGTATTAATTGTTCTAACCTTGACTTTGTTTGATTTTAAGTCTCAACGGAGAGGACGTCGTTTCGCCTCAATTCTCTTTTCAACCGCCATTGACTGTTTGTTTTCATTCGCCGTTGGTTTTCCTACTTCAATGTGCTCAGGCATCACACAGGTAATGAATCTTATTACTAACATTTTGTCTCATCCTAAACTTTTTGTAGTAGTAGTAGACTAATCACAGTAGCCAGACTTACTACTATCTTCATAAAGCACACAATATTAGTATTGTGGGAATTGTTCGTACTTCTTTGATACCATTTAGCCAAATTAACTAGCTAAAGATTTCCAGCTAGTTTTAAATTTAAACTTTTGGATGAACCTCCACCGTTCAGCTTAAATGTAGAGAAAACTAATTTATTCTTCCAAAATCTTGTCGTTGGTGATTACTAGTTCTGTATTTTCATCAGTGTTTTGACCGAACTGGGCTTACATCATCAAGATCAAATTATTTAATTATCTCTGTTATTCAGAATTAAGCTTCTCGAGGAAGCAGAAGTAGCAAGAATGTAGAGCAAAATCATCAAGTTTTTAACCAAAACAAATAGTATCTGTAATTGATCTGGTCATCAGGGAAATTTGCCAAAACGTTCGAATCGTTTTCAGCCGAGCAACAGTGTTGCGCATTGGCGAGCAAAGTGGCCAAACTGAGTACGCAGTTGATTCTCGTGACTTTTCGCCTGCGAACAAGCAGTTATTTTTAACGTAGTTGGCTTGCATATTCGCGTTAAAGAAAGCCCCCTTGAGAAATTGCTCTGCTTACACCTATGCGTGATCTTGACACGACAACAGTACGTACATGTGAACTATCGACCGTAGAATCAGTTAGACTGTGTCCCAGGTAAGTTGCTAAAAAAGAAAACTGTGTGACCTGTTGACCTTGAAGCCTGTTTCAGTAAAAATATTTTGAGGTTAGTAGGCCAAGCCCTAATCCCCTACTTGTAGCAGGAAAAAAGCCATTTGTTTCGTTCAGAGATTCCTCTTACCTTGTACTCTCATAGTTACAAAGAAAAAAGCCAAATTTTTCTCATACTTGTGTATTTATAGTGGGTTACGATTACGCAAGTGTTTGGATGACGAACATAAACATTTCGTAACAACTGTTTTTTTTTCTCTATCTTTTTTTTAATTCAGCGTTGCCAGGAGTGGCGGTACCGATATCTGGTAGCTCATTTGGGCAGTGAAGATTATTGTCAAGCTCAGCATGAAATTCAACTTGCCATGAACCGATAGACAATTTGAATCAATTGAATCGCCAATTACACATTCAGTGAATGGACTAGGAGGACAACAACAACGAGAAAACAAAAGAACGTAGTGTGTGCTGAATTCTAAGTTGTGAGAGATTTGTCCAACAAGTGACGAGACTCATCGCTGCGAGTTGCAAGTGTATTCGTATACACTTCTTTTTCCCTTTAACCCACCACTACAGCAATCTGGCGTCACTGGGCCGATTCGAAAGATTCTTCCGGTCCGGCTTCCGGTTCCTCCGACGACGACCAGCGGCCTTGAGGGCTGAAGGCTGGTGCACCAAAGGACAGCCACCATAATTAATTGACACATCATCTCTGTCGAGAAGAAATATTTTTCTAGCGACAGACTGCCTCCCAAGTTTAGCGCCACCGTTAGAGCAGTCTCTTTTAAGTTGGGTCGAACCAATTGAATCGACCTTAGTGCCATCAACAAGTTTCTGGAGCATTGAAAAAAAGAAAAGAAATCTTCATATAAAAAAACACAAAAAAACAGATTTATCTATTTTTCTACGAAATATTTTTGTTTTTTTGCCGTAAGTGTCTCCCGCACGTCGTAATATCAGCTGCCCGAAATTGGCTTTTCTGGTGTTGTGTGACGGAATGCATCCAGAATCGTGTTCCATCAATTCAGTGTATCCCATCCAATCTGGTTCGCATCTGCTCTATCCGCAAAAGAGGAGAGTGAATGAAATTGTGGCCGACAAGGAAAGCGATTGCAAGCTAGCAATGAGCACCATGAGGCAGAAAATTATCCGACCAGCTCCTTCTGAAATCTCCTACAAGGATATGCGCTTCCTGATCACCGACCGTCCCACCGATCAGACCATAACCAATTTCATTGAAGTACGAAATTATTATTATTATTATTTATTTATTTTTTTAAGATTACCGATTCATTTTGGGTGAATGATTTAATCCGTTTTCTTTTTATTAAAAAACAAAACAAAGGAATTGAAGAAGCACAACGTCATGGACGTGGTGCGAGTGTGTGAACCAACCTACAAAGTTGAAGAGCTACGCAAGGAAGGCATCGAGGTGAAGGATCTAGTTTTTGATGACGGCACATTTCCGCCTTCCGAAATTGTTGACCAATGGTTTGACCTTCTCCGAAGAAGGTGAGTAAACATTTTCTATGATTGATCTATCCTGTTATACATAATTTATTTATTTTTTTTTTTTTTTCCCCCGTTTGTTATGAAAGATTTGGCACTGATCCATCGTCATGTGTTGCCGTTCATTGCGTGGCCGGCTTAGGAAGAGCGCCCGTTTTGGTCGCCTTAGCACTAATTGAACTTGGGATGAAATATGAAGATGCCGTCGAACTTATCCGAGAGTACGTCATGTTTAAAAACATTTTGATTTGGAGTTGACGAGTCTAACTTGAAAAAAAAATGTTGAATTTTTATATTTAGGAAACGCCGTGGTGCCATCAATTCCAAGCAGTTAGCTTATCTAGAAAAGTATCGCCCTAAATCACGTCTAAAATCTCGAAATGGACATGCAAAAAACGGTTGTTGCATCCAATGATTTGCCAACACGAGAGCTGGAAAAAAACAACAACAACTAAACGTTGGATGGCTCTTCCGTTTCCCCAGTCATTATCGATAATCTACTCGACGTTATGGATGAATAAATAAAAACAAACAAAAAATAATTATGAGGATATGTGACGCATAGCCCTCGCCTACCCTCTTCCCCAAATTTAAAAAAAAAAAAAAAAAAAAAAAAGACCTATCTGCTTTGTACGACAATTAGTTCAATTTTGTTTTTCTTCATTTTTGCGGTTCCCGGTTGTAATTTCGTTTCGAAATTCACGTTCATGGATTAGCATGTCTCCGTTTGAAAATGCGTCCTACCACTTCCCCAAAAATTTAGGGGCTTCGATTGGCCCACCCCCTTTTTTTGTCTTGATTTATTCTTGTACCACTATCTTCTTTGTTGCTACTCGACTCTTCCCTCCCAATGTAATTTTTTTTTTTTATTTTTTTTTTTATTATAGATTTGTGGATCTCTGTCTGAATTTATTATTATTATTATTATTTTTTTTTTTTTTCATTTCCCCCTTCACTTTCCTGCTCACTATTGCTTACCAACTTGAGTGATCTTGGTTGTTTTTCGCTTCGTTTCACTCTGTTTGGAATTTTTCCGTGAATCAAATGAATTTGGAAGGCACCACGTCAAAATAGGGGGGGCAAACCAATTGGTACCTTTTCATTTTTTTTTTTTTTAAATCCCCCTTTACTCGAAAATGTGTGTCTACAACGGCGTTTGTGCCACGTATTGTGTGCGCTGTCCACCCTGGAAAAGCAAATACACTCGCTTCACGCGTCACTCGAATCTTTTCTTATTTTTGATCGCTTAAATAGAATTATCTAAAATTATTAGATCAGTTCAGCGAATTAATGATGACGATAATTTCGATTAGTTGTTTATTAAATGGATTTTTTTTTTGGGGGGGGATGAGTTTCACAATTTAGTATGTCAAACTAATTGAAAGTCTAAAGGATGACGGGGGAGGGATTCCGCTTCATGAATAAGTATCAGCTTCGATCAATGATTTGGAATGTTGTGTGAAAATGTAAACAGGTTAACACGAATTGTTTTTTATTTATTTATTTATTTTTTTTTATATTTTAATTTTCGGGGCCTGCGTTGCAACGACGCTGGTCCTTTCGTTACGCCTCGGTCTCAATCGAAGGTGACGAGTGCGGGGAAATCCTTACATTTTGGGCCGTGGCGTTTGGAATACTACGCGCTGGTTTTCTGTAAGTAATTTCATTTGCCGATTGTAGAAAGAAAACAAAGACTTGAGCGTTTAACTAACGAATTTACTTATCATATCCAAAGTTGTGACGCTGGGCTCGTCTCTCCCGTAAACATTGGCAAACATAATAAAGGATGATGGCGACGGGAACGGCCACTGCCAAAATAGATCCAATGATGATGCCCGCTTGTAAGGCGTTGTACTCGGCTTCCGCTATTGATGTAGTTGAAAATGTTTTTTTTAAGTCACAGGAAATTTTGGCCCATTTTAAGATTTCTTTCTTTAAAAAACTTATTGGAAACAAAAAAGATTGCCTCCAAATTGTCTGGGAAACTTAGCTCACAGAACTTAAGAACTGATAGCTTATTACGGTTGTCACGAATGTAAACCTTTTCAGTTTAAAAAAAAACAAATGATGGGGATTTGCTTTGTTTTTCCTAATGTTACGTGAAAGGTGATATAGCGTTCTTAAATGATGATCAATGTATTTTTTCCATTCGTAAGGTGAAAATGAGACGTTGTTAGTACAGACTTAACGGACGGCTAATGGAAAATAAATGGCTTTCAGGATATTTGCATAAGAATTATTCATCATTTACGTCGAACTTTGTGTGAAAAATAATTGCGTTCTACTCTTTGAGAAGAAAAAAATGTGTTACTAGCGATGGTGTCTCAAACGTCGTACAAAAATGTTTGTTGTTCGTTAATCAATTGCCGTTGTGGGTTCTTCAATTTACTACGTGCGATTCGGTTACACTTCGGTATTTCGATGATTGATTTCTACATCCATGTTGTCATCAACGAAATCTATTACTGGGGCACCTCTGATCGGTTCGTGCGTATAATAAACACCGTCATAGCGCTGATGGTTGGTTTTTGAACCGACGCTAGATGGCGCTGACTCCCGATTTCTGCTACTGTTGCTTCCACTGGACGAGCTTTCGGTTGGGCTGACTTTAACTGCAGTGGACGTGCTGCTCGGGCTACTGCCACGATCAAAAGTCGAAACGGTACTTGCATTTGTTTTCCTTTCTTCATCAGAGCCGATTCCCGAACTAAATGGACTTGTGCTGTGACTTTCTTTCGTCTTCCAACCGGATTCGACATGAGCCGGTGCTGAGCCTTTGGCAGAAACGGTGAGGCCGTGGCCTGACGTGTCGTTCAGTGAGTGACGAGAAGTCGTTAAAATTTTGAGAGTCTTGTTCTCTAAGCCTTTCTTGTAATTACGGCGCTGTCGTCGGCAGCAACAGTAGGCGAGGATCATTAGTGGGACCAGCACGGCCAGCACAATACCGGCGATGATGCCGGCTTTCTCAGCCGCGTACTCCTTTTCAGCTAATTGCACACACAGTAGGAAAGGATCGAACTTAAAAAAACGGCGTGGAACAATACCTTCTCATTCTTTTCCCCTCCCCAATGTTCTTATACTATTGAGCCAAATCTTGTTCGTCATTGAACCCACACGCGTCAACCGCCTTAAATGTTTGATCTATCTGGGTAATGTTCATTCGCTTGGGAATAACGATTTTTTTCTTTTTTTTTAGGGGGGAGCACCTGGATCATTTGATGATTGTCTGATGGAAAACTACGACAAGAAAACAATAATGAAAAAGACTTACGTATGCATTGGGCGTCTCCCCACAAGGCCCAGTTCCACTCGGCTGAAGCGTAGCACCAACGACGATCTTCACCAACCAGAACGTAACCAGGATCGCAATCGAATTTGACAAAAGTGCCCGGTGTGTAGGCGAACGTACTCTTGCGACCATTTTTAGGGGCCGGCAACGCTCCACATGAAATCACTGTTTTAATGAAAGAAATGTTAAGTCTTGCGTGAAAGTGCTGGTTAATTGATAAGCAAGCCATGAATTTCCATACCGACTTTCAGGTTATTCGATTTGATGTTGACAATTTCATCCAAATAGTATCTAGCAAGAAAATTGTTTTAATATGCTTTCCCTTTCCCTACTTCGTAAGATATAAATGAGTCAAGTTTACTCACTTGGCGTAAATAGCATACTGGCGGTTCAACGTCACTGCGTAATCATAGTAACACTGGTACGAGTTACCACAGGTTTGGTCGATCTGCGTCGAATTCAGACTCGAACTGTAAAATAAAAAAGAAACATTCAGATTCCAATTGTTAGAATTAATTTACAAGGGACAACTTACTAATTGGCAGGTAGAGGGGGTTTGACGTCGAAAATAGGCTGGAAGGTGGCATCGTAGAAAAAGTTGGAAGAACGGCCGTTTTCATGGTAAAACAAACTTTTGCCCTTGTATGGATCGAATTTGTCATCCACCGACCCTGCAGACATGATTTGCATATTATTTTGTATCAAATTTTTAAAATATATATTTGAATTACATTTCATTCCAAAGGAGTTGTGAAGACTTTCCAGGTTGTTGATGTCAAGTGATGGGCCGGGTGTGCCGTCTGGTAAGGTGAAATCATCGTAAAGGTCCATGGACCAATTTCCAAAAAGTCCTCTCGTTTGATTCTGTATAGTTTGTTTTTTTTCCGAATACGTTCCAATAATGTGCTTCAACAGGTGAGTGTTTAATAAAATGTTACCATATAGCTGAGGGGCAGATATACGCGGGCTGACATGTGACGATTATTCTCAACAACTTCCACGCCTGCGCCTGACTGGAACATGATGACCACATGACTCTGGTTCAAAATCGACGTAGGAGTATACACCGTCACACCTTGAAATTATTGCATCATTAATCAATTTGCATATATGATTCCATAAAGACCAATAGATGTCAGCAGATGTGCGATACCTTTAAAGTTTTGGACGTGGCGACTGAAAGTGTCAAAATAAACGTAACGCTGATCGACAATCACGTCTAAACGATATCTCCATTGAGCGTACGGTGGCCGAATTCGAACTTCCACGACGACAGAAGTGTTTTCTTGGGCTGTAATTTCAAAAAGTTTTAATTTATCGTGTCATTACAAAAGAGGTAAGCATTTCCTTATGTACTACCTGCGACTGCAGTAAGGACTGTTGCACGAGCCGTGCCGTAAACGTTGTTGGGAATCGCTTCAAATCGGGCCTGCACGTCGAGCTTGTGACGGACGGTGTCTGCCCGGACAAGAACAAATTCGCCTTTTCCATTGAATGTGTACGTCATGTTGTCAAACGTGTAGAAATGAGGATCTCCGAAAACAGCAGCTGTTGAAGATCAAGTATAGCAAATTAAGTATTAATTAGGTCAAAAAAATTTGGCATTGGGACGAACCAGCGCCAGGTGGTTGATAGCCGACACAGTCTTGCGAAGCTCGACGTTCGAAACGATAAATTTCACAATCTTCGCTCGTTTCATCTTGCCAAAGGCAACAGGTGTAAAACGGGGTGACGTCCATTTGCCAATGTGAAAGACTAGGGACCTTCATCAATCTAATCAGATAACATTTTCTTTTATGTAAAATTTAGCATTATACTTTGCCGGCCTCATTCCAGGGCATCAGGCCTAAATTGTGGGATCGTCCAGGATTTCCGCCCCATTTGTTGTCTGAAGTCATCATGAGCAGGCCGTCTTTATCGTAACAACATTGCTGGCCAGCACCATCTCGACTTTAGGATTGTTAAAAAACCAACGTTTCAAATTAAATATGAAAATGAAAAATAGTCGTTGAATTGTACCTGGAGAGTCCTGATCGGTAACACATTTGAGCTCCTTGATGGTAAAAACACTGTGCGTTACCAAAGCGATCGCATTCAAAATCGGGGACGTAACGTCCTTTATCAGAGGCGGCTTGATGCATCATGCATGGACAAATGGGCAATTCGTAGGTGAACGGTCGCATCTGCCGGTCGTAGTCGATCCATTTATTGCAGCGATCATGGGCCCATTTATCCCCTTCGAAGCGTTTCCATTGAGGACTGAAGTACCAACCGAGCGGAATTGGGCGACTCCATAGGATTCTAGCCATGGTTTAAAAAAAAACGTCAATTAAATCAAATATTAGTGTAGAATTGGGGATTGCTGTACTTACGGAGACATGCCAACTTTGGGATCATAAATAGTCAAATTAATTTGAATGAAACCAAAAGTATATTGTCGAAGATTGGGACCGTTGTCACGATTCGCAAAATCCAGTGGATAAATTTTGACGTCACCATTGTTGACCACACCATCCTAAAAAAACAAAAAAACAATTCTTAATAAATTGTACACAATTAAGAAAGCCTAGAGTATTGAGTTCCCATAGATTCCCTAGCTAATGGTGAACGGTGAAGTGTTAGAATTAACACATTACTCAGCTTTACTGCATATTATTACAACATAATAATATGGTAAATTTTAATATCTTTTAACATGTAGTTTGCTGAAAAAGGTATGCCTCATATTTACCGTCAGCATGTCAATGTATTCCATTTTCGGGTTAACTGTATCTTCACGGTAGCCCCACACAGATATACGGACTTTGGCTGATTCATCGACAGTCAAGTTAGTCTTGTCCCAACGCAGTCGGAGCTCTGGTGGATTCAGCTCGTGGAAATTTTCCGTTTGGAACCAAACCATCTCAGGTGCCGTTGTAGGAGATTCTTAAAAACGAAGAAACTTAAATTTTAATATCCATTTGATGTCAGTTTGAAGATAATAGTCTTACCAACATAGAAACGCCCTTTCCAGTTGAAATTGCCGCCATCGATGGAGATAGTCAAGTCGACATAGCCAGTGGCGTAAACCCTCGGCATGATGCAGACGG
Organism: Daphnia magna; assembly: GCF_020631705.1. Taxonomy (NCBI): domain Eukaryota; kingdom Metazoa; phylum Arthropoda; class Branchiopoda; order Diplostraca; family Daphniidae; genus Daphnia; species Daphnia magna. The sequence continues at coordinate 737,478 of NC_059186.1, read as the reverse complement.
CTCGGTTTTGGTCAATGTACTTGCCAACGACATCTTGCGTGTCAAAACGGCAAATGATTCGACGATCAGCGTTGAAACAAGGTCCTGTCACGTTGACCATCATGCCACCCATCATATTGCCACTTTCTGGAGCAAAAACCAGAGGCTGGGACGTGTAAACAGCTAAAAATAAAAAATAAAATAAAAAGATGTGAATACGTCAGATAAATTTATCATTAAACACATTTGAATGTCAACGTACTTTCATCGTCAAAGCAATTTCCACTCATGACACGTTCATCGATTCGGAAAACATGGCGTCCAGGTATTCGGTTGGCGTATCCTTTGTAGGTGAGGTCACGGATTCGCATGTCTTGCGAGTAAGGCTTGTATTCGTAAGCTTTCGTGCCGTTGCCTGCGTTGAAGCCAACCTACATAAGTCAACAAAAAGTATTGTAACATTATTGCAACTTGAAAAAACTAATGCATTTTTAGGCTTACAAAAGCTGGGACACCTCCTTGTCCAGTATTGGTGTCGCCTCCGGCTTCAGCGTGCGTCGTCCAGCCAAGATGGGCGTAGTTGAACATGGCGTAGGTACGAACTTCGTCCGTAACAATGACGATTTGGAAGGTGTTTGTCTATGTAACCAGGTAAATTTGAGTTTATGATGCATTCAGGTTTTGGTGAAACATTAACTTACATTTTCCATTGCATTATATCCACCAACAAAGCTGACATTTTTCCAGGTGGCAATAATGGCGTGTTTCGGGAAAAAGTTTTCGGATCCAACAATGGCCTCCCGAATGTCCCACTTAATTCTCTCTCTCATTTTAACACCTGATTCATCGAATCTAGCGGGTAAATCACGCTCTAGCCTACAAATTTCATTGCATAATGTAATTGCTTCATTCTTTTCGAATCCAGCTTAGTTGAACGATGTTAACTGGTTTTAGCCTACCGAAAGTAAACACCAGGCGTCCTCTTATCTTGATCGCTCTCCTTCACTCTACCAATACGGCAGCGACTGTAGAAAGGGCTGATAAACGACGGATCGTTATCTACTGGCCAAGTTTGAACGGGGAACTGCAGAGGTGGCAATGGGGACGATCCCATTGAATCACTGAAGCCAAGGAAACCATGGATGGAAAGCTGGTACGGCCAAAGTCATAGTTCATTAAGTACTTGATAAACTGCATGCAGGTGGCAATGAGGTCAACTTACCCATGTATAATTAAACCCAAAACCAAAGAAAGGAAGCAAGAAATTGAGTTGCTTCTGAACTTGGGCGCTGTTGTCGTTGATTTCCCTCACGAGATCGCCACTTTTCCCGTACGCGTCTTTGTCGTAAAACGGGTACATTTTCTCTTTACGAATTTCATCCAGTTCCTCTTTCTTCAGATCGTATACCTGTCGAGGCTGGTAGGCGGGGTCATTTAATTGGAGTTGCCTTTCAACTCGAGAAGGAGCCAATCTGGAAGTCATGGGATCTTCAAAAATCCAAATTAAAAAGGAATTAAGCAAAGGCACTTTCTCTTTTAAATGCATTACAGACATGTTACATTTGGACGTGTTTCGCTGTAATCGCTATGGGTAATTTAATTGTATGATTCATTTCATCGTGCTAATTATATTCAAGTCAACATTATGTAAATATTCTTTTATTTTGTGGATCTTTGCTTTTACGGTGATGTACATGTTTAGCTTATCTAAAAGCCAATAATCGGCTCGGCCTTTGGGCAACCTAGAGCCAGATTCTGAGGTGTTTCCATGACAACCGTATCTGTATCTCGATGTTGTTGGTCAACGGGCCAGGTGAGCTAAGTAAACATGCAGTCAACTATTCGTCCAGATAGCACCAATATTTCCCAAGTTAACAGAACCTGCTTGTTGCATGTCGCAATGAAAAAGAAGGCACTACTCTTATCAAGTGCAAGTTGTGGGTTGCTATGTCTTACACCTTGACACTCTTATATTTTTTCGACAGAGATTCCTATTTCATCCGCTGTGGGTAGTAAATATTCACCTGGAAACGGAGTGACGCAAGCATCACCTACGTTTTACGACATGTCGTTATTCCATATCACCCGCAAAACAGACAAATGTGGTGGTGGGTTCTCGATTATGATTTGTTATCTAACGATGCTAAACTTTGGGTGTGGTCAATATGAGTGGTGAAATAGAGTAACGATTGATCATCGTTAAATTAAATTTCGGGAAGCTTTTAATTAGGCTTTATGATCCTCAAGTGGGTGATGCGTGCTATACTCAAAGAACTACGTACAAGAGCTTATAGCAAAACGAGTATAGTGTTTGCAATGTTTAGATGGCTAACGGGACTAAAATAAGTTGGCCTCTATGGATTCAACGTATAGGGCTTAATGCGATTTGGGTAGAAAAGATTAAATATTGATTTACCGTAGTTTATTTGTGCAGATTCGATATCAAAATCGTCTTCCTCACAGGGGCCTTCCTCTTCCCGGGCATTCACAGCCACCAGCAATAATGCAGCCAACGCCACAAAACCAAGAATCTTTCCTCGATTCATCATGGCCTTCAAACTCTGTTCGTAATTGTTCACCACCTCACCTTATACTTTTCAAGTTTTTGAGTATTGACTCAGACAAAAAAAAAAAATCCAAGTAATTACACCCACAGCACTAACTTTTTATCTAGAAAATAACAACAAAGTTCCACCTCTTAAGTGTAGAAAGGTTCTTTTGCGTATGTGGCCGGAACCGTAACGTCTAACATGTTTTAAAATGACCGTTGAGCATTGTTATCACTTACGTCTACTTATCACATTTTTTTGTCCGTTTTTAATCTTTTGTTGCTATCTTCATTTCGTCTTTGTTAACGACGGTAAATGTAGCAGAGATCGTGTAATATACTGCCGAATGCGCCGTCGTTAAATTTGTCGAATAAAAACAATATCAGCAGAGAAAACATTTTGAAAAGGTATCGGCTGCCCTGGGTTGTTTTTTAACATTGATGTGCTGGTTCCTATTTTATGATGGAATGAAACAATGGAAAAGCGTTCATGCTCTACGTAAAAGAAGATGATCAAATTATTCGTAACTGCCTTTATTCACACACCTAGCCCATTAAAACTAACTTTAAAAAATATATACAGTATATTAGTGGAATTTATCAAGTTAAACAGCTGCATGTTTCAATTAACAGGATGTTTACATCTAGATGTGTAAAAAGTAAATGCATCACCATCAATTAACTATTTTTGTACAAGTCCTGCATATGTTCTAAAACTAATTATTTTATGAGTAACTCACTGTCCCCAAGTCCCATATTCCTATATGTAAAAGGGAATACAAAGATGTTATTATTTTGGTTTAACTTTGCTAAGAAAAAGCTCAACGTATAACGTGATACACTAAAATTAACAAAAATCGTAGGCGTTCGTAAATAAACGAACGGAAATACAATGCACGAAGGATTAGCCAGAACTTGCAAACGCACTATTCCTGGAATTAAAAATTATATCATAAAAAGTCGAGCCTGCCATGAAAACTGCTTAACCCACCTTATCGTGCAATCATTCAAAATAATTGTGGGCCAGTGACCAGGGCGATTGCGTCATGCAAAACATATATACGTTATGTAAATATCCTGTTGTTGAATGACTTATCCTGGTAGTCACCAAACAATTGCAATGCATGTAAAAACTTCCGGAATTATGACGTATGTACGCAATATATTAGACAGGGATAAGACAATTTCAGAAGACGTTGCCAACCGCAGTGTCGGTGCACGCTCGTAGCGTGAGGAAATGCGCACTCCGTGGCCAGAAGTGAACAGAAGTTTACGGTGTAGCCAATTGGAATGGCATTGCAAGTGAATCACTTGTGACACGACAAACGTTAAAACAATGTTTAGATTCAAACGGTGGATGCAGGACAAATCTTAACAGCATTTTCCGATTCTGTGGATGTAGATCAGTGTCTTGATGAAGTCTGTCTGTTTCGTTGTTTCCTGTACCTGGGCTGAATCAAATGTCAGTTAGATTTAGTGAACATAAAACGATGCAGTTTTCCCAATGGTAAATCTCACCTATTGAATCTCGAAACGGGTGTTTGCAGTTAATTAAAGATCCACGGGAGGTGAGTCATTAAGAATAAAAAAAAATTTTAATTAAAAATGCAACGAACCGAGGGTTGCTATAATGGGGCACCGATTTGAGGTAGGGGGTTGGCAACTGATTACAAATCTCGCACATGTCTTCATAAATCATTTTCAAAAACTGAATCATAACTCTAAATTTGGTTTGGTCCGAAAATATATCGTGCAAGGTTGGGGCTGTGGCTGCTAATACCTTCGCGTAGAGTACAATGTTGAAACAGGGGAATGTTAACGAATCAGAGATTAGTACATTCACGCCCTCAGGCGGAACAAGGATGTCACAGGTTTCAGTTTTAAAAAAAAAGGGTTTGATGAATTTTCTTAAAGTAGAATACAAGTCAGAAATTGACCTAAAATTGATTGCAACATGCAAATTTAAAGAATTTAGTTTGTTTGATATGAAACATTCGAGACGATTTGGCCTAAATATGTACCACACTTTCATATTGTTTAAATGTCGAGAAAGCCAGCTTAAAACCAGTGAAGAGATGAATCAATGAACATGCAGAATATTTTCTACAGCTTTCTCAACCGTTATTGTTTCAATCAGAAAGGTTAGTTAAAAGCACAAGGAAGGAAATGACAGGCAACAATTTTCTAAACTTTAACCGCCAATTACCCCCTGCAGACGATCCGTTTTCGATGGGGATCAAAAGAGAAACAAAAATGGACGATCGTAACATCGAGGCCGTTCACTGTCCGATTTTTCAACCAATTTTAAACGGTTAATTGCCTTCCTGTACTTCTTTATTTTCACGTTCTATCCACAGCGGTAAAAATGCCTGGGAGAATAGGAAAGCAGAACGGCCATTTGTAACAACAGCACGGGATTATTTTAAATAGAAGCAAGGGATACGGTGAATAAATACCAGGTGGTTAGCCACGACTCAGCTTTGATTGGCCTTCATTTTTCTCGCTTCACGGCTGGCTGGGCCACGTTATTCTCCGTGGCAACAATGCACATCCAAACCAAATCCCTATCGAAGCTGAGAAATTTGGCATTTCAGCTAGTTTAAGAATAAATTCAACAATGTGAGTAACGTTTCCGTACGGCACAGCAATATACAGCTGTTTTCCTGAACTTAAATAGGCTCATACTGCCTTTCGAACATTGAGTCCAATGGTAACGTCAGATCGCTTAACCATGAAGTTTTGTTGGCTAAAATGTATTATTTCATGATAGTGAAAAGCTCAACTAGACTAACGCATCCTGAATAGCTTTTCTAGGGCACCTAAATTACTTTTTTTTTTTATTTGCGAAAATATCACGTGTAGGACTGTTTTTTCGTCATAAGCTGAGCTGCAGCTTTAAATTCGACAGATAACACTTTGTGTGCCATGTTCATTCCCTATCCAGAAGATGGCGGAAAAGGCATTACCTGCTAGATTCATAATAGCATTTTTAAGCCTGTATCCTTTCTAAATCTTATTTTGTTCGGCAATGCTGAAGTTTTCAACTCCGCCACCATGAACACTATCAAACTCAATTAAGTAATAGCTGGAGATACGACACGTATTTCATTTTAGAATCAAAGAATAAAAATTGTAAAAAATAAACAACATTTTATTGATTAGTAAATAAAAGAAAACATGGCTCTTTTGGTCTTGGTTTCCCACGAATTTTCATGTAAAGGCTGCCATCTGGTGGCACTATGTCAAAGTGTTGTACCGGGATGGGACCAGCCAAGTCTCGCAAGTAACAGGCTTTTGTGCACCTAGTAAGCACTCGAGCTCCAACAGTTGAATAGCGCAAGTTTTAGGTGGGGACTGGAAGTGGAAGTGTGTGGACAAAGTTTTGCTTTTAAAGAGTTGGTTTAGTTTGTACAAAAATGAGCAAATCTTGTTCAAGGTGTGATAAAGCAGTGTACCCAACCGAGGAACTTAAGTGTCTCGACAAGGTAATTATCGTACTGAAATTCTACGAAAAAAGATGTAAAAGAAAGGTTGACTCGTATATGTTTTGTGGTGTACGTATGGGATTGATGCAAAACGCCGCAGGTCTGCCCGTCATGATTTTCAAGAGGGAGAGTCGTACTTCCACAGCATTCCTTACTTGTAGAGGAGCGACAACCTCGGGCGTTAAACATTTTTTCCCTAACTGGGTTTTCTCTTTTTTTTTCTTTGCCTTGGCTTTGGCGAAGCAGGGTTTTCACTGGCTTTTTTGGCTTTTACTTTTAATGACTCATAAGAGAGTCAATCTCCATGACCTTATTAGCATAACGAAGAATATTGTTTTTAGACAAAACGAATAGCGTTATTATATCCAACGAACCTGTTGCATGACATCTCAATGTGGAGATTTGCGTTCACCATCATACCTTATAAGTACATTCGGTTGGTTACGTATCCTTAAGTCGGCATAATTATCTTTCCATTCGAACCAAGTTGAGTTTTAACTTTGGAAATGAAGGCCAGTATTGTTGCCGTCCGCGTCAGTAGAAGTGAATTTCAATTGTTAAAAAATTGTCGCTTTAAGTACGTAGTCTTTTCATTATCATAGAGTTTGACGTAGACTTGACATCTGCTTCGCCTTTGTTTTCCTTTCGTAGATAAGCAAGATTCGTTAAATGGGGAGAGGGGGGCCCCTATTCTTTATGATACAATTGTTTACCGATTTTCGACAGTAAAAATTTAATCTAGTTCCATTCTCGTCTGATATTTTTACGGTTTTATTCGTTTTTCATTAATATTCCAATCTATTTTTCTTTCAAATTTCTATTTCTAGCTATGGCACAAGACGTGTTTCAAATGCCAAACTTGCAGTATGACCCTCAACATGAAAACGTACAAGGGTTTCAACAAACTGCCTTACTGCGAAGCGTAAGTTTCGTCTATACTTTTCTAACTTGACTTGATTGCTATTACAGATTTCATGTAAACATGTTTTTAAAAAAACACAGTCCTTCTTAATCGTTGGGTCTGCAGCGCTGTGCCATAAAATGTAAACATGGTCAATTGCAGACGAAAATGGATGATTTATGCCAAATTCGTGTTTTAAAAAAAATTGTAGTTTGGTGTAGCGTTTAACTGTTTCGTTTTGTATCCATAATAGGCATATCCCCAAAGCAAAAGCAACTACAGTAGTTGAAACACCCGAAATGAGACGTCTTGCTGAGAATACCAAATTGCAATCACAGGTTTATTCGTATAGAGACAATTATTAAACAAATTACCGTAAACAAAAATGTTTCAACAGGTTCAGTATCACGCCGATTTCGAAAAAGCCAAGGGTAAATTTACCCAAGTAGCTGACGATCCGGAAACTCTACGAATTAAAGCGAATTCAAAAATTATCAGGTTTGCTAAAAATGATTGAAAATTAATCGATTTGATTGTATAAATTCAGTTTGATTTTGTCAACAGTAACGTGTCGTATCATGGAGAGCTGGAGAAGAAAGCTGCCATGGAACAAAAAAGGACATTAACCAGCGATGAAGCCAATGGACACGAGAGTTCGGTCCCAGGTATTTACCACCACACCTCGTTCAATTCACGTATGCGAAAGAGACAAAAAAGTCGTTCATCGCTCAGAAAAGACGCGCTGACGTCATCGCGTTGCGAACTGGCGCTGCAAATGCAAAAAATGCTTGGCGTAACGCATTTGAGTGACGGTGCCAAGAAGAGTTCCAGCTCACGCCTCACTTTAATACGCCCGCTTTCGATACCTGACGTTTTCATTGTCAAGCCTGCGCCACCTTTGAAATCGTATCGAACTGGCAAAGTCTGGTCGAAAAAGAGACCTCACGAGACGAAAAAAATCGACCGACAAGACGTGATTAAAAGTCGATCAGATTCGAATTTGCTAAAGCACCAATTATCGTCTCGCCTTTCAAAAAGGCGGCACTCGTACGTGGAACATGCTGTGCTAGAAACTGACACGATTCCTCTTCCTATTAAAAAATCATCCACTAATTTGCATTCCGTTAACTTTTCGGAGCTAAGGTCGAACATTTCGGCTTGTCGTGCGGTGCCTTGCATTAACTGCCTGATGGACGTTAATTACGTGTCGCACGTTACTCAAAATAGATTATTAATCGATAGAAGTTTAACCACTTTGCTCAACGATTTCCTTCCTACCAGTGGTTTTCAGCATATCATTTTCTGTTAGCGTGAACGTCTTTTAAATTTATTTTAGATAGCATATAGTTGAATGTTTGGGGCGTGTTTGTTTGTGTCGTAGTGAAAAGGGAAACTGAGATCCTCTTTTGCAAAAACCAGCTCATGTGTGTTGCCGTGTTGTTATGTATTCATGTTACGTTTTTCTTTTTCGTGTTTGTCGCCTGATTGTAGTGGAAGATGTGCAACCTGACCCTATAGTTGAAGTCATACCACAGCATCAAAGAAACGTACCAATTTCTCTACCATCACCTCCACATCATCAACAACAGCAGCAGCAGCAGCAGTATCAACAACAACAGCATCACTCTAAATATCAACCGCAGTTAAATCAACATCAAGACAATCATCACCTTCAAACCCATCATAGGCAACCTGAAATGAAATCGATGGCTTCTACCCGCACCGGCGCTACCACTTCAGAGGTTTCCCAAAGTACACGTTCGGCAACTAGCTCCACTGTCGTCTATTGTTCACAACCAAACATGTTGGGTAAAACCTCGTACTTTTGTCTGTTTCTTTACCTCGGCTTCTTTTTGTTGTTTTTGTTGAATTAGCTTTTGTGATTGTGAGTAGTGAAATTTAACCGTAAAGCTTCATTTTTTACGTTTGCTTTGGTGAGGGAAGATTTTTTCAAATTTTGGTTTCTTGTATAGATACTCCTCGCTAGACCATTGATATTTCCCGACAAGTTGTACGGAAGAAAAAAAGAGAAAGAGTAGCGTTTAAACTAATAGTTTAACTGGTTGAGCTAATGTTTGAATTTTGTTGCGGTTTTAGCGAACCAGCCGCAAGGGCGCCGTATCGGTTCGATCAACGACTACGATCCCGTCAACGAGAATCATGGACAACAGAGTCAGGGCTACAGAGGATCGACGCAACAAGCAACCCAGTACGTGCAACAACAACAGACCCAGCAACAAAAACTTCAACAGTACTACCAGCAACAGCAGAGGCAGCATGCTCTTCACGTGCAGCAACAACAACAAGCGATGCAACAGCAACAGGCGATGCAGCAACAACAGGCATTACAACAGCAACAGGCAATGCAACAGCAACAGGCAATGCAGCAACAACAGGCAATGCAGCAACAACAGGCAATGCAGCAACAGGCCTTACGGCATCAACAAACTGCGACGCAACAGAGTGGCTATCCGGGATCGGCCGGAATTTCATCCGGTTACCATCAGGCTGCTAATACACAGCCTCGTAGCTCAGGGGTAATATTCCAGTCACCATTTTTCAAATAGCATTTCATTAAAAAATTCAAATTGTATCTTGTTTCATCATTCAGAGATCGTACCGAGCTATGTATGATTATGATGCCGATGATGACGATGAAGTTTCCTTCCGCGATGGCGATGTTATCGTCGATTGCAAACCGATAGATGAAGGATGGATGATGGGCACAGTCCTGAGGACAGGCCGATCCGGAATGGTACCGGCAAACTACATCGAACCTATCAACTAATGTTTTCGTTCTTATTTTGCCCTTACCCCTGATCCTTTGGATCTTTTTGTCTTCTTTCCTCCTTGTGTCGAAATCCCTAGAAACCATCGTCCTTCCTGCACGCAACAAATTCAAATTTCGGTTTGTTTAGTTTATGATTTGTTAATTTTTTTTTTTATTATCAATGGTTAAATTCATCGATTAATTTTTTTTTTCTTTTTTCTATTTCAACAGAATTCCCGCAGCTAACACATCCGATACCTGGTGATATTTAGTCTTGATCTTCAAATTACCATATTGCACTAAAAAAAAATGGCAGCTACGTCACTTGCCCTTAAACATCTGAACACAGGACGGCGGGGTTGTTTTTCCAAGGCTTGCTTTCGGTATTCCGTGTTCTTCGTGATGTTGTTTCTCATCAACTTGCATACATATGTGCCTTCTCTCCCCCTTTCTTTTTAATATTAGCCTTAGCCACTAAGCTACGGTCGGGTGCAAGAACGTGACAACATTTTTTTTTGCCTTCTCCCCCCTCCCCCTTATACATGTTGGTATCAGATCAAACTTATCTCTTGTTAACCAATCACTAGTTAATTAACGGTTTCACCCAAGGTTTGTATAATTAATCGCAGTTTTTTTTTTCTACTTACTTTTTGTCTTCACCATTCATTGCTTGAGAGTTTCGTTCTTTAGCTTCGTATTGATGAATGCGAATGTATTTTTTGGCTGACAGTTTTGAACGGATAGGGAAAACAGATATCTAATTTGAAGGGATAGCGAAGAGAGGTATCTTACGTTTCTCTTTCATTCCGAAGTGCCTTGGAAATAAAGAACGTATATTAACCTATCTTGTTTTTCATTGATTGTTTTAGTTAATTGTACGCTATTTTTCTAATTACTGGATTTACCCACATAAACGGATGAATTTTACACTTATGGGCAGCAGTTCTAAAATTTTTATATTCCAGATTGTTTTGGTATTTGCCTACTTATGAAATCGAAACGAGCTCAGCTTTGCAAATTCACTACTCACGATACAGATTGAAATCCGAGCATTAATAATTTGCACCAGTTAAATAAAATTGGTTTAAATATGCGAAATTGGTTAACTATTGAAGACTGCAATTACCAAACACAATCTGTCAGCAGCGACTCTTTCAACTTATTCGAGATTCAACGACAAAAGGTCAGATATCAAATTTATTGATCGCTTTTGTTTTATTCTACCATTTCTTCATCTCTGCAAGCAGAGTGCAACAGTTCACGGCGGATTTCTGGTGTCAACGTATGATGTTTGTGAACAGTGATTAGCTGAAGTAACGCCTCTTTCTGTTCACTACTAAGATCCGCTTTGTATCGCTGACAAAACGTCAACAGCGACTGATGCCACAAAACGGGCATCTCCCTGGAATCGAGCTGAAATCTGTAAACGAAAACGTTTCAAAATGTTAACTAAATAGTTTTATCTAATTTGCATACGACCATGAAATGCTTACTTGACGAAATGGTGAACAGCTGCATCAACTACGCGATACGGTAAAGCGTACTTTTTGTCGAAAAAGATCCGCAGGAAGATTGAATTCGATCCGCTGTAGTTCATTTCAGCTAGTTTTAATATGGCTGCAGCAGAGTGTAAGACAGGAATGGAGCATCGCGAAATGACGGAGCCCACAATTATGGCTTCTCTTAAAGTGCAGGTGCCACTCTGGGTTACGTAAAACGGAAGGTAAAGACAAAATAATAGTTTGAAATTTTGCTTGTACAACCTCGCAAAGTGGAAGAAGAAATCCCTTGAAAAATGCCCCGGGTTTAAAAAGGGCTTTTCGCAGAGCTTGATAAAGATGAAAATTCAGCTTCTTGTACTCGGCGATATCATCACGAACGCGAGGTAAAAGGACCAAATTAAAAAACCGTTGGGCCATTTTCTCTGTTAAATTTGATGTAAATATCCGTGTGGCGGCGTACATGGCAGCCGCGCTCCATTTTTCAGGGTCTATGATGAAAAAAAATCGACATTATCATAAGAAATTCATGATTTAGTCACAAACTTCAATGCTAGACACCCAAACAGAAATACCAGTAATGTACAGAATTTGTTCCCAGTTCTGCAAAGAAGGGATGAGTTTGAACGCTTTTGGTAGTTTTCCACTACGATAGCGATGTAAAACTGATGCTACGCCAAGGTATAATGATTTTACGCGTGGATCAACATCTTGAAATTTGACACCTGCAAAAGAAACCATTCAAATGTTTAGCTTTTGGCATTGATACATGAATAACGCTAGCTACTACTTTCTATCTCAGAAAACTGAGTTTGGATCTCAGTCTGTTTTTCTGTTATCTTTTCCATGATAATGTCAGCTAAGGTTCTCCTTGGTGCTGGATTGGGATTCATAAACAGTGCCAGGGCTTTTTCATCCTCTTCATCAACTTGCTATAGAACAGAAAATTAAAAACTAGAACAAAATGTAACTGATCTTTAAATTTACCACATCTTCCGCAAACTGTGAATCATTCTCAAAGTCTGATTCTGCGCTGTTACATTCATCTTCTTCAAGGTCGGCACCTAAAGATGTGGCTCGTACCTAAGAAAATTAAATTGATCAAGAACACATACACTTTTATACATTAAATATCTTACCTTGAATGACACGCCATTTTCTCCAGTTTCCTCTTCAAGCTCTTGCTGTTGTTTCTGTGCTTGTTTCAAAATCCTTGCTGACAGTTTGTCATCAACAAATTCATCATCTGCATCGGTCCTCTTTCTCGTCTATTTACCAATTCTCGGAAATTAAATACCTCTAGTCAATATGCACAAGTTCTTGTTTAAGTCAATTACCTTGACTCGACCTTTATTTACTGCAAACTCTTCGCTTGAAATCTGCTTATCAAGACCTTCAGATCTACCTGTCTTGGAAACTTTCAGTCTCTTCGCCTTACCCATTTTGTTTTATAAAAAAGGAAGAAAACTAAATGATCCAAGGTAGCAAAACTCTGCCCACTGTGAATCTCGGACTAAGCAGACGTCTCTGTCAACACGTGTGAACTTGGTAATGGATAAAGTGAGGGGCAAGCGGTGGCTCAAGGTAAAGCGCGGACTTTAAATATAGGAGGTCCGCAATATCCACAACAATATATTACACGCCTCCCATCATGTCGTTGCTATGGGAAATCGACCTATGATTTATTAAAATTTAACTACATTGAAGGATTCACTCTGTTCGGAAGAGTTCTTACTGATTCAAAATGTTCGTACATTAGTTTGCCATAACATCCCAGAAATGTAGTAAAGTTGGCATGTTGGAACAAGAAATGATTAGTCTGGGAATTATGAACTCGACCGAGAATGTGGAGTGTGGACATAGTTTGTTGTTAAGATCACTATGATGACAAAGTTAATATTTGCCTCCGCTTAGTAGTAAGCCTTTTTTTTTTGTTTTACACGTCTGAACTTAGCCTATCTGCTTGGATAATGATCACTTCTTGTATTACGAGCAGGATAGATTGATATATGATGTCAAAAACGGCGTGCTGACTAGGCTACATCCCGTCGGCGAAATATAGGCAATGGTATCACTTTTGCGTTCGCATGGATCATTACGTTGAAAACACGACACTAGGGGAAGCTTGTGAAATCTATGGGCAATGGTTTTTTCATTTGCTTTGTGTAATCGTTATGTCATGCAATTATTCTTTGCTTACACATCGCGCATAGTCATTTAAAAGGACAGTTTTTTTTTGTAGTTCTTAATATTGATCAACTGGATTTTGTACTAATAAAAAAAAAATTTCCAGAGCGTTTTAAATTGGGTCAAATTACTCAGAATTGAAGGTATTGTTACGGAATACTTCCAATGAGAACCAGCATGGATTGTTTCATTTTTATTTAGGAAAAAAAAAACAGGAAAATAAAAAAAACAAACAAAAAACAAAACCAAAAACAAAAAACATTACCACTACTAGCCTGCTACTAGTTTTACTGTTCCGTTGGATAGCATCAATCAATGTCTTAAATGGTGGAGTTAATCACTTATAGTCCCCATCACAGATATAATCTAGTGGACGTTTTGATCTTACTCCTGAATTTCGTCGACAAACTATTAGTCGAATCAATAATTTAGCTAAAGGGTAAAGAATAGTACCAATTGCAACTTTTTAAAAATTTTTATCAACAGCAAAGACCGAAAATAAGGACGTATAATGTATAAAATATTTTATTTAATTAAATGAAAAAATGACACAGCGATGGAAACGTATACAAACTAAGTATGTGTACAACTTTTTTTAATATCATGCTTTGAGTAAAATTTAAACTTTATCTAAATCTTTCTGGAAATAGTAGGGTAGGTCTACCCTACAACTACTTTCTAATCCCCCATTGCCCCATCCAACGCCATTGAAAAACAAGACAATTTTAGTAAGAGTTATAAAGCAGTGCATTTTCAAAATACTACCAAAGTATGACACATACAAACTACATTCACACTCACACACACATACACAAGCAGACATACACACACATGCACAAGAAGTAATTTTGACTAGATTTTTATACCAAAGGTTCACACATTTACACACATACATTCACAGAGACATGCACACAATTTTGGGAATACACGCTACTACTAGTTTAGACTAATCAAAGGAGAATTGGTAATTGTAATCATAAAAGCTCTGCCGACACCATGGGGGCAAATCGTCATCTTCAGGTTCGGCCACAGGCAGAGGTGGTCGAACCGGACGTTCTGACATCGGTCGTGGTCTACTCGTCAGGTTCTTAGATGGAAGCAAACCCTCGAATAGACTGCGATGTAGATTGTTAATCTCTGCCATGATCAGTACCCCCGAACGTTCAACTGGAGCCTTAAGCCGGACAGGATCTTTGTAGTCCTTGAAGCGTTTCTCCACAGGAAGGGTTGCTGGCGCATCCTCTTCTCGCTTACGCTTAGCCATCGAGTCATTGGGCAATTCTCGAGATGGTAATTGGCGCATCAAGCCAGGTTCTGGTTTCGGCAACACAGGCAATGATGGTCTGACGAGGCAGTCTGCCAAGGGGTTTGGCTTATCAGTCAGCTGCTTTGGTGCTCGTGCTGGTACTGGTAGTGGAAGCTTACCCCCAAACAGACTGGCGTGGAGACTGTCAATCTTTGCTCTGGCCGCTGCCGCCGGATCCTTGGCAGGTGCCTGTAAGAGATTAGGAGCTTTAGTCTTTTCCAAATTATTATCATTAGTTAGTCTTTGCTTAGGAACATGCTGAACACGCTTCCGTTTAGTTTCCAACTTTTTGATCTCTTCTAATGATAGTATTGGTGGAAGCCGAATGACTTCTTTGGAATTAGTTCCCTCAAAATGTTTCTTAAAAGTGAAGGACGCTGGGGCATCTGCCGATGGTATCTGTCGCAGCCGATTGACATCAATCGAAACTAGGATCGACGGCCGGACGGTTGGTAGTCCTTTTATCAAATCCTTGTAGTACATTTTCTCATTAACTTGTGAATAGGTGGTTTAGAATGTGAGTTTTAATATGGGAAGTAGGAGAGGTCTGCCTAGCTATTGGTTAGATAGTTCAGCAATTAAACTTTGCTACTATTAAGACTCAGATAGACGATTGTAGGTAATGCATTCCGCATGGCGCTGAGGCCACACGCGACTGTTCATCCCTGAGAAGGCCAATAAGCCCTTGCCCGTGCAGTCTGTACACCATCCGGCGACTTTAATTCAAATTGGCTCATAGTCCGCCTTGGCTCGGCTCTCCCGCCACTCGCTTCCCCGTCAATAAGGGGTGGGATGGCCTGCCTGAGCAAGCAGGCCACCATTTGGGCAATTTACACTCAAGGACGCATTGCAGACCAAGCAAAGCCTGGGTTGGGCATGCTGCAGCCAGTCTCACCTGAAGCGCACAGGTTCGTCTCGAGACTAGCCCCATTGCCGCAGTAATGATTCTGCGGCCTAGGCCCATACCTGGGGGGAAAAAAAATGTTTTTTAAAAATTGCACAATGCAATTCAGATCACTTAAATAATACGGCTAATACTTCCCGTAAGAACGGCGTCATTCGCGCTTTTTCCCGCTTGATGTCTTCGGTCGGCGTGCATCACGGCACGGTATCGGGATGTCGGGATCTTCGGTCCTCCTAATAGAGGAAAAGCGGTCGGGAAATTACGATATTGAAAAAAATACGCGGAAAATTCCACATTTACTATTCCGCGTCAGTTAGTACGAGAATTGTGGAATTTTATTTGTGGAATTCATGCGTTAGCTGTCAACTGTAAAGGAACTTTTAAAGCTTGTTTGTGGAATTTTCCGCGTATTTTTTTCAAGCTATTTATAGTGGCAGTGGCAACTGAAAAAGATCTGCTGCAGGTTTCGCGACATTTTCGCAGTTTTTATTTTTTTTTAAATACTTTACATTTTATTATTACGTTTTGTTTATTGAGATATATACGGATATTGTTTGCACATATCGATCAGAATTTTTTTTATCGAAAATAATATTTTAAAGAACAATTAAGAGACTTTTAAAAAGTTAGTCCCATAAGAGCCCGTATAAAAGTAGCCTACATAGTTACACACACTACCAGCGTTGCCAATTTCAGCCATTCCAGTTTTCGTCCCATTCGCGCCCTCTCATGTACGCCTACCATAGACTCCTATACCTTGCTATTGTGATCTACAAGGATACATTCGTCTGCTACTATTTTCTGTTTCTTTTTATATTCAGTAAATATTTGAATGTTTTAAATTTATGTTCATTTATTTATTCCGTGTATGCGAAAAGAAAATTGCTGGTAACCTTATTGGGTGGTTCCAAGTCAAGCCTACCCTCTTTGTCGTAGCGTTAGATGGAACGGCTGTCGTGTCAAATGTGAAAAACGTCGTAAGACAAAAGGTTGTATTTCGTTTATTTTGACATAGGTGTGAATTAAAAAGTGAACAATTTTTTGCATAGGTCATATAACGGAGCAAAGCCATGCTCTTAGTGTATTGACAGCAACCCACTGCATTTCATTTTCATGTAATGGCTAACTTTGAAAGAAAGAGGTTTCCATGGTCCTTTGGCTTGTACAGGTATTAACATTGTTTTTCTTTAAGTAGATTTGCAAATCTTTTGTTTTTTTTTGCAAAGAAACTACCTGTTGAAAAACTTTTAAAAGTAACTGCTGCTTAATTTGAAAAAAAAAACTATGCTGTTAAGCAACTCATAGCAATCGAGAAAACATAACAAGATTCCCATTCAAAATATGTAAGTTATAAATCATTTGATGGACAGAATAATGCTATGTATAGACATTTTTGCACAACACATTTGAAAAGATGTAGTTTGATACTTTTTTTTGTAGATTTTAAATTCAATGATATGATGTGCTATATTAACCTGAGTTTCATGTTGCTAATCTTCTTGACGATACGATGCCAAATCAAGTAACCATTTGCAGTGGAAATTCTCAGTTCTGGATCAAATTTGTTAATTTAAATCACATTGATGTTTTATTGAAGGTTCCAATCCTATGGAATTGTTATACACCCAAACAGCTTATTGAAGACCTGCATTTAAGTGCCAGTAAAACTTCTATTATGAAAGTAGTTTTTTTGTGTGTAACCTTTCCAATCATAGGTTTACAGATTTTGTCCAACGAAGAATCTAATTGAAGTAAAACTGTGGTTTAGATTGCTTAACACAAGTCGGGACGACCTTATATATGTTTGGCGATCCCGAGTTGGGGCTAGTAGCTACCACTTATTATGAAAGCAGTGAATCATCGTGTACCAACCACTTACCTTGGAGCTGCATGAAAAACATGAAAATTAAAAGATCAACAATAATTATTCAAGGCATAATGGTTTACCGTTTGCTTACGTGAGAGAAACATAGCACGCCGAAAATCTTAAGTATAGAAAAAAGTAGATCACGATGTTTATAAACAGATGCCTTTCAGGAGTGGACGCGTAGATCAACCATTCATTCCTGGATGGACAATAGAATCTGCTTGATTAAGAGTTACCCCGTGCAATGTCGTACTAAAAGAAACGGCCGTGAAATCGCTACTAGTTCAACATTTTTTCTGGTAATTGTAAATCAAACTTGGGGATCGTAGGACCCAAAATGTTCGTACAGAACCAATAGAATAGAAATAGAAACACACAGACACGCATTACAGGTGTGCTTTCTGCTGTGCTGCCATAGCTGGAATGATCTGAGACCTATATAATTTCTATTCATTCCGTTTTCACCCAATTTGACTTGCTCAGAAATGTAAATATGCAAAGAAAGCTTTGAATTAGATACTTAATGTACCTTTCGCAGCAGAAAAAAAAACTTCCAGTTCATATTAAAACCAGTAAAAAAAACCTGCGCTGTTCTAGCAATGCAGATACGTAGCCTATGGCAGTACATCCTGCCTGTCTGTTGAAACGAGTAAGAGAAAATAAACATGTAAAAAAGCACGTATTTTAAAAGTGGGATCGGTTAAATTCTAAGTGATCACCAATGGGCAATCTTTTGTCTTTGTCTTTATGTCTATATTTAAATGTGCAGTTGTGGCCGAGTGGTTAAGGCGATTGACTAGAAATCAATTTCCCTCTGGGAGCGTAGGTTCGAATCCTACCAACTGCGCATTTCCTTTTTTCTTGA
This sequence comes from Daphnia magna, assembly GCF_020631705.1. Classification (NCBI taxonomy): domain Eukaryota; kingdom Metazoa; phylum Arthropoda; class Branchiopoda; order Diplostraca; family Daphniidae; genus Daphnia; species Daphnia magna. The sequence continues at coordinate 719,167 of NC_059186.1, read as the reverse complement.
TTTCGGGTCTAAATGATATATGTCACAAAGAAAAAATAATTTTTAATATATTTTTACAAAATTCAGATAAATTTCGCTGAGGTCCCGCAAATTTTTGTGAGGGAAATATGGAATAGTAACCACGATGCCTTAAGCTATGCCTTGTGTACATAAGTTCAGTCTCCCAAAATCGAATTTTATTACCGCGCCGTAGGCTCGTTTGTATGTTCATCGTTTTATCTTTGAAATCTTTTTGTTTCAATTCATGCGTTATAAATGCTCTTTTAAGCTTACAACGGCAAAGATTTGGCAGTATTTGGATGCCCGGTTAACAGGTATTGAAAGCAACACAGTGTATTAATAAAGGTTTGCATGGTACAGCCCTATTTAGCGTTTGTCTTGCGCTGGCACATTGCTAGTTTTTTTTTATTAGGAAAGGTATCAGCTTCGTGTGAAACGTCTCGAATGAACAGAAATAATCGGAAATAATCTGTTATGAAATTTGAAGCTTTTATTATTAGTATATAATTGGTGAAGCACAGTGTGTGGGCAGATGTGGCCGAGTGGTTAAGGCGACTGACTCGAAATCAGTTTCCCTCTGGGAGCGTAGGTTCGAATCCTACCATCTGCGGATATATTTTGAAAAAAAAGGAATTATTTTTTGAAATAAGGAGTTTTGTTGAATTCTGAAATTCAGGTGTATAAATTGTCTCATGCAGATGTGGCCGAGTGGTTAAGGCGACTGACTCGAAATCAGTTTCCCTCTGGGAGCGTAGGTTCGAATCCTACCATCTGCGGAGGTCTTTTTGAAAAAAGGAATTATTTTTTGAAATGAGGAGATTTGTTGAAAATTAAAATTCAGGTGAATGAATCTTTTCATGCAGATGTGGCCGAGTGGTTAAGGCGACTGACTCGAAATCAGTTTCCCTCTGGGAGCGTAGGTTCGAATCCTACCATCTGCGATTGCTTTTTGATTTCCGGAATTTTTTGTTGCATCTAAAATAAGCAGTTATGCTCAGGTTTTATCTTGACCTGATTTAGTACTTTGTAGATTTCTATGGCATTCAGCCAATGTAACGTTTGTGTGCACCAAAACTTATCGTAACGATTTTAATGTGCAGATGTGGCCGAGTGGTTAAGGCGATTGACTAGAAATCAATTTCCCTCTGGGAGCGTAGGTTCGAATCCTACCATCTGCGCAGAACTAATTTTATTCTACTGGGTTATTGTCATCAAAACATTTTAAGTGTATTTAACGCGGGAGATGTCAACTCGAAAAAATATTCGTACACCCCACTATTTTTAAGCAAAAAATATGAAAAATATAAAAAAATACAAAAATATATATATAAATTATAAATCCGGAATAGTTATACTTAATATATTGAAATTCTCATATAGGCGCAGTTATGATCCTAACGGAAATAGGTAAAATATAAGAGCCTTTCCGTAAAATAGGATTTCCGCCGAAAAATTCGTTTTTTTTACAAAATTTTGATGTGGACCCAACATATGCCTTCCAACTGTAACAGGTAATAGATGGCGCAGGTCAACAATAACATTACATCAAAGCTTATCTCGCATTCAAGAATTTAATTTCGAAAAAACATTTCGGTCGGGTGGGTCGGGTCGGGTTTTGTGGTAAACCAGGGCATCCGGCGCGCCACAATAATTTTTTATTGGCGAACCGTCAATGACGGTTTAAGAGTCAAAAATTTTAATATTCGAAATTTTTATTCGTTATTTTTTTTTTGTCTTTTTGTTTTATTTTTTTTATTTGCGAAACGACTAACACTTTCTGTTATCTCACTATTACATTTTATCGAAAGTGGTAGCTATATTGCTAAGGCAATTAAGGACATGGATATAGAATCTAGGGTTCTGAAGTTCAAGTCCCCGCACTGATTTGCTTTTATTTTACAGTGAATTACATTTTTGGCTTCATTTGCTGAAGAAAATATACATTGCTAATTATTTAAGGGTTAATAGAGTTTTTTTGTAAGAAAGCATAAGAAGAAGCAAAAGAAACTGGTTATAAATTTTAGAAAGTACTTACTTCGTGTGCAGTTGTGGCCGAGTGGTTAAGGCGATTGACTAGAAATCAATTTCCCTCTGGGAGCGTAGGTTCGAATCCTACCAACTGCGCATAATATTTTCGTTCACCTTCATTCTGTTTTCGTCAGTTGCCTTTTACGAAACGCCATTTAACCCATTTTTTTCATAGATAGTTCCAATTTTCCGATGAAACATTTATTTTAGAAAATTTATAAAGAACATTCCCTAGCATCTAGTGACAATCCACAATCAAATTATTCATTTGGGATTTATGGTTAGGCTAATGGGTTCGAAATCAAAGTGGTTACGCAAAAGTACTTTGATTCAATGTTATTTAAGAATCTACATAATTTACTGGAAAACTAATATTTTATTACAAACTAGCAATCAAATAAGATTGCAACAAGTTACGTTGGATCGATCTCCAAGTCCAATTTTGAAGCCCAACAAAAATAAAATAAGCCCGACTTCTTCCAATTATTTATTTTATTTTTTATTTTTCCAAACCCTAGATTTTGCAATAAAAGATAAAATATTAAATGTAACATTCATAGACTACTCGTAGAAAATCAAGTTCGTTTTTACTGGGAAACTCAACGGCTCCCGGTGTTCGCAAAGTTCCGATAGCCTTGGAGAGAAAAAAATTACACACTGTAGTCAAAATTGATCGATGATTTCGATTAAGTTATTGGTTTTCTTGTTAAACTAACCATTTTTAATATAAAAGAAAACAAACTGCTGTCAGCGCAGTAGCGCACCAACTTTAAATTTAACATTTAGTTAAGAACTTAAAGGCCAAATGAAAAATAAACTTGATTTGTGTAATTTTCATTCAAATCTGAATCGAAATAATGTATTTTGAACAAAAAACTTTATTTGGCGAAAAATGAAAAAGTAGGAAGGGTATAGCACTCCCACTTTTGACAAAATCTGCAAAAAACGACATCTCTTGGAATTAGACAAAAATCACACGGCATAATTATAATTGACCGCTGATCTCGATTAAGTTATTCGTTTTTTTGTTAAACCAGTCCCTTTTAAAATAAAATAAAACAAAGTGCTGTTAGCGCATAACATTTATTTTTTAGTTTTTTACGTTTAATTCAAAAAATGTTAGGCTAATTGAAAAATAAACTTGATTTCCGTAATTATCATTCAATTCTGAATCGAAATCATGTAATTTGAGCCAAATTTGAAATTTGGCCAAAAATGAAAAAGTGGGAAGGGTATAAGTGCTGTTATCGCATAACATTTATTTTTTAGTTTTTACGTTTAGTTCAAAAACTATAAGACTGATTGAAAAATAAACTTGATTTCCGTGTTTTTTATTCAATTTTGAATCGAAATCATATATGTTAAACTAAATCTAAAATTTATCCAAGAATGAAAAAATAATTAGGCGGGAAAAAAAAAATGAACGGAGTGAGTGAGTAATCTATCTGATTCATATATAAAACCTTTCCCTTACCTGGCAACATGATCTGTCTAATGCAAAACATTTTTTCCTGCAAATCAAGAATTAACAGAACATTATCATTGATCAAATTGATTTGATAAAACACGTGTGATTTACACATCCTTTTTCTCTTTTAGCTGTCACATGTTTACCATGATTATGTTACGCTGGACAGTGTTTTCAAGTTAAACGCCATCCAGCAGCGGCCACGAACATTCGGCAAACCTACAGCTGGGCTTCTTTGCTGCGTCCTCCCTAATTAAGGCAGTTAAAATCAGAAAACGTGACAGAATCCCTATCGGGAAATTATAGTTTATGAGTTATTTAAATGCAAAGTAATAAAAGTGATGAAACAACTTTGATCCCATTTTATTCAAAAACCGCTTAATTGGCTTTAAAACAATTTATTCGGAATCAACGTTTAATTTTTGTTATAGCAGGTTATGTTTTATTCGAATTCCTAGACAAACTAAAACAAAAGAGAACAGTCGATTATGCATTTTTAAAATCTTTTGTCGGTCCAATTTTTGTTTGTTTAGGTATTGAATTTTGCCTACAAGCATTCTATCCTAATGGAGATTGATCTTAAATGATTAATCCGAATGATTGATTACATAGATTGAACTTTGGTAGATAAAGGTCAACATCTTAGATTGAACTGATATTCAAGGGCGTATTAGTCGATCAAAAAATCCAAAAAATCCAGAAGATTTCTTTTCGCTGCCAGGATCAACACAATTTGGTACTTGGATGACCTCCTTGCACACTTTATCTCGCAAGACATAGGACCGCGCCAAATCAGTTGCGTTCCCCAGGATACAACCGGAAGGCCCAACGAATTCTTGCAACGTTAGGCCGTTGTAATCACCGCAAAGTCCGCAATGCTGTGCGCGATGTGTAGCCGGAATCATCGTGGTAATATCATCCCCCGTGTAACGCAAAGTTAGCTTGAGAATCGGAATTTGAATAAAATAGCGGGCGCTGATAAAGTTGACAACGGCGTATTGCGTAATGTTGTCCTTGTCGCTCAGGACGTAGGGCTTATTAGCAACGACATTGACTAGCTTATCATCAGCTTTGATTTCGACACCACTGTTTGCTATTAGAGATTTAACTACGGGGTTAAATTCGAGTGTGTGACCACCGACGTAGATTTTGACGGCCATTGGCAGCGAGACGTTGCTTTTCTTGGCGAAAATGGCGTAGCGAGGAGTGGGAGAGCAGTCGGCCGAGATGAGCGTGTAGCAGCTAGGAAGATCGTAATTAGTTTTCACTTTATCAAAGGTCACAACTTCCTGGGGAGCGACGTCGCAAACACCGACCCATCCGGCTTTCATAGCAGTCAGGTGCCACATTTGGAACCGGGCATTGCGTAAAAGCATTCCGGCGTTTTTAAGAAAATCCACATTTTCGTATTGACTGAGGGACTGATCTGTGCGTACAAGGAGATCCACATCATTTTCTCCAATATCCATCTTCAATTCAACTTGTCCTGAACCAGCAACAGTTTTGGCCGGAGACAACGAGTTGTGCGTGATTAAGTATGGCAATAAAACGGGCCTCAGCAAAGTGTTGATTCGATCTAGCGCCGTCTGACCGCGAGGTGACATGTTTTCGTATTTTATGTCCAACTTGTAATTGCGAGGAGTAGCGTAAACAAGAACAGCATCGTAGCAAGCCTGGAAGATAAACATGTACCAAATTGTAATAGCCGCAATATTTAAACCGATTAAAAAATGATTATGAACCTGGGTCATGGGTCCGGTAGTACCAGAACGACCAGCATCGTAGCGATCCAGATCGCAACGATCATACGGATAGGTATTGCGGGTGATCGCTGCCTCTTGTTGGGCATCAGTGATGTTCCCGATTATTTTCATCGCTATAGTTGAGATACCTTTGGCGTTAGCTTTAGGGCATTCATTAACGGGAGCTTCACCCCAAACGAAAGTGACGTCCCGTTGAACCGACGGTTGGACAGTCGATGGTGTTTCAAACACGTCTTGCGGAGGAACGGCCCAGGTTGTCCTGACGTTTACACACAGAGCACGGCTAGGAACACCGAGTGTGGGATTAGCCAGGCGGGAAATCTTAACAGCAACTAACGACTTGATATTAAAAGGTTCTTTTTCGATGTTTAGTTCGATGTTCCATTTGCGTTGCGGGTTACCCAATAAGGTAATGGAACCTTTCACGTTGCTATATGTCACTCCGGGAGGAGCTCGTTTCCATGGAGGTGGGCTGTTATCCATTTTCAGTTTGATCTCAATAGCTTCAGCAGGATTTTCACGAGTCCTGTGCACCACCGCCTTCATGGAGCAGGAGCCAATGGGTGGATACAGGTAAAAATAATTACGCATTTGCATTAAACCCATGATCAAGAAGCCAGGTAAGCTGCCGTGTGAGTTGATTTCAGAAGGTTTGAAAGATCCGTAGAAAACTTTAGCCACAGAAGCTTTGCCAGTGTAAGCCTCGCAATCATAAACTTCGAGATGTGATTCCAAACCTAACAGAGGGTTGATGTTTTCACGAACAACAATACCTGAAAATTCTTTTGTTATTATTACTCCATTTTTTAAATCACTTTATGCTATATCTGCTGCAAACAAGCCAATGATTATGTTATACTAACCTTTACGGAAACTGTTGCCCCGGGTAACCAAAGAATTCGATTCGCACTGAGGGCAAGTGTCTTTTAGGTAGGACACTGCTTTAGCGTCATCTTTGCCCGACAAAACGGCGTTGGTTTTGCTGGTGAAAAGGAATGACAAAGGCTTTTCCTCGGTAGCTGTATTCATTTTGATTTCGATTTGGGCGTCCGGGATTGAATAAACGAACAGAGTGTTCATGGGCAAATGAATGCGAGAGCCTCTGGACTTGACAATTCCCTGAGTGCCATTTAGTGGGTTGTAAGCAACCATGTAAGTTATCATCTGTTTAAAAAAAATTCGTATGAAGAACAAAAGGAAAAATGAAAATAATGAAGTCGTTTTCTACCTGCAAATTAATGTCCAAACCAGCCTGAATAGTTCGGCCTATCCTGTTCAATTGACTTTGATCTCCGTAGGACAACTGATGACGACTGAACCCAGGATTGCTCATACCAACAGCAACGGGAATACCGATATCGTTAGCTGTCCATGTCACTTTTTGTCCACCCAACATCACCATACTGCGAGTGAGTTTGAAACCGCGGGAAATCAAGTCTTTCAACGCTTTGCCTTCCATCAGACTAGTGAGTTCGTCACCACTCATATGGTGGTACAACAAATCGTAGCCCTGCGAACGTAAAATGATCTCCATCTTGAATGGAGCTTTTTGCCGAGGTGCAATCTTCAATGTCTTTTGTAGCAGATCTTTAAGAACATCCAATTTGAAGTCTTTGGGGTCCACTTTACGGAAAAAGCGAACATAAGCTTCGTCAACACCTATAAAATATTGAATAGTAAACAACTTTTCTAACTAGTACCAAAATCATAAAACGTAATTAAAGGCTAATGATTTTTTGTTCAATTGAAATACCTTCCAAACGAATCATGACTTCCAACGGGGCGTACCGATGTTCGGATAGACGATAATTCACCTTCGCCGAAATGATAAGGGGAGCACGGGAATCTTCACCGTATACAGTGACAAGTTGAAGACCTCCACCAAAACCATGTTTTTCATCGTGAAAATCGAAAGCACGGTTGTTGGAAAGGAAGAAGTCGGTTTTCAAATGGTCGACACGACGAATCAACAATTCCAAATCAGCAGAGCTGCGCTTCAAGCAACTGTTCTTGGAACCAGTGTAACTCTAATGGACAAATACACAAGTCTAATATTTAAAATTTAGTTTGCATTAAAAACAGATGCTTACACGAAAGGTAGTTAGTATGAAATTTAGGACTTCCTTGTTGGTTTCATCTTCAATTATACCAACCAGTTCTTGCAATTCTATTAAGTTAGGCTTGGCGCGAAACAAGATGGAAATGGCAGCAACTCGAATCTCTGTAGTTTCCGTCGTATTATGAATGATGGGCATTATGGCTGACAAAAATTTTTCACGATTAGAAACGGCCAATAACTGGATGGAAAATATCACGTGAGGACGAAGAGCTCGTGAAACAGAACCACTTTTCGTATGTGGAACAAGACGCTCGATAGCCGGCACCAATTTGCTGTTACGAAGTGCAATCAGCGAAACCATCATTTCCTGATGGGTCTTTGCCGATTTAAAAGCGTCGTAAAGTATGCGAGCATATTTGTTGATGGTATCTGCCTTGCAAGGACGTTGTGTGTTTCCGGTGCAAGTAACACCAATGAGATGACCAAAAGCCAAAGTAATGGCACCTCTCAATTCCCTGTTTAAGAATTCAATTCACGCGTGAGATCCACGCAAACAATTTAAATCAATTTGCTTTACTTTGTCTTGATACTCGAGCTACTCTTGAGGAGATCCTCCCAGTTGACTAGGAGCTTCTCAGATGGCATACGCAGGTAGTAAGGAATCAGTGCTACCGTACGTTGAGCTTCGATATCGGATATTTTACCCCCGAGGATCAATCCTTTGATCATTAAAGCTGCAGGATTGGTGCCAGTCAAAGGAAGAATTTCAACATACAAGTTCCTAGATAATTGCGCAATCATTAAATTTGAATTTTGTATGCGGGAATGGCTTTATACTGTACTTGAGATCATCGTCTTTTTCGATGCTCTTCCAGACAGCTACTAAGCTTTCCAAGCTCAAGGCCGACATTAATTGAATGCAATCCGAAGTGGAGGAATCTATCAAGGCTTCTTCATTAAGAGGTGACCACCCGATGACACTTTTCAGTTTGGTGAGCATTGGAACGGCCTAAATGCAAAGGGAATGCAAATTTGATTTACGTATATCAATTCATCGTTAAAATGTTAAGTTCCTTTACTTTGCTGCGAAGAACGAGTTGTGATTGGGGCTCCTCTGGAGTGAAATAATCTTCTTCACGGGTCAAATCAATGCCATCTGGTGTTGGCATTGGATTCCTGAAGATGTAGCGAAGACTGGCGTAGTGCTTGGTCAGACCCGGAGCGGCAATAGGCTTAGTGAGAGGGCCCAAGGATTTCAGCAGCAAGGTAGTGCTGCATTTAATTTTTTAAACAATGACAGTGTTAGACTTCTCATTATAACATCCATGTGGATAAAGTAGTGTAATACTTAGCCCTATTGTAGAACGGGGTTCCTGTTGGAGGATACAACTGAAGAGCCTGGAAACCCAATGACGAGATTGACTCGGCTTTAACCGTATTACTGGCCGTTCCACGACTGAGCTTGTAGTAACTCTGGGTCGTAGCCAAAAGATCGTCCTGTGGAGTTCCGGCGCAGTTGGTCGTTTCAACAGTATTGAATCCTATACTCGGGATATTTGTGCATTCTCTCTGTGTGCGTTGCTTGAAAAGCAGGAAGCGACCCTTTCCATCATCGCTAAAAGAGTAGCTTGTATTGCAAGTACCACTAATAGTGTCCTGTAAATTCAATAAGGGTTAATTATTATTGAAATCATACCATATCCACTATAGAATGGAATTTGATTTAACCTCCACTATACGCATGTATGCAGTTTCTTCTTTACCGATATCTCCGATATAGAAATCCATTTGCAGGTTAGTTGCCAAGGCCTTCTTGAAGTTCACCGACCATTCTGCATCCCAAGAATCGGTATAAAATCCAGTAATCTGATTTAACAGATGGAAAAAAAAGACCTATGTTTATCTTGGCTAACTGAAAGAGACCACTATATCCTATCCGTGGTTTTGGAATATATAATTAAACCGTTAAAAAAAAATCGTATTTTTACCTTCCCATTTAAGAAAGTAAGTTTAAATGGTTTCTCTAAGGATGCGAGATCGGGCTTCTTCAGAAATTTGATGGTGTTGAACAGCGTCTCGGGTCCATTATGCATACCCAAGGTCAGATCTGATAACTATTACTCAGCAAATGATTACTAGAGTTGGTAAACTAAATTTTGTTGTTTGCATTACTTTTAGAGTAGCAATTCCCGGTTGTTTTTGGATGATGAGATTACCACGAATGCCAAACGAAGAGCTGAACAAAGTCGGCTCACGAACACCCGTTATGGTGTACGCCTGGTAACTGTACTGGTATTCTTGCCAGTGTATCGTATTTGAAAAAAAACGAGTATTTTAAAAATACAAATACTATATTTTAAAATACTCGTCCTTCAAAATACATTTTTTCTCCCAAAACCTCAAATACCAAATAAAATAAAATACAAATACAAATACAAATACAAAATACTTTTTTCCTTTATGGAGCAGTTGGACATCCTACGTTGCGCATTCTCCGCAAATGCGAAAATCAAATTTGTGTCCAATCTGTGGTACGCTGTCTACAGCGTCTTATGGGAAAACCAACCATTTCACTTTTAAAATATTGTTTTCTTCTCTATAACTATGTTTTACCTCACTGTTATACCTAACAGTGGACAAATGGATAGATCTAATCAATAGCTATCCATTCTTGTAATTTTTTTCAAATATAGAGCTTATGGTTTACCGATTATAATTCATTCAGTTCACGATCCGTCAAACCACACCGACAAAAATATCCAATCGGTTTACCACTCGGTTAGGTATTTTTTTAAGTAAAAATTTTACGGAAGTGGATAGCCCCCATCATCGGCTATCCATTTCTGTAAAATTTGTTTATTTAGACCTAATATGGTTACCTATAACGCTATTTTAATTTTGTGTACTGGGATAGAGGGATTACCCGAGACACGTTAAACCGCACCGACCTACCTACCTGAAAAATAGCTGATCGGTCATTACTCGGGTAGGTCTTATCAAGCGGTTTTCTTTCGTTTAAAATACCAGCTTTAAAAGATATGGCCCAGCCTTAACTTAAAATGGGTGAGCAAGTGAAGGAAAATAAATAAAACTATGATGTATTGCAAAAAACAAGTCAAATAGGGTACACAGTAATGATATCGGGTTTTGAAACCGGTTTCACTACCCGAATGCCCATGAGTGGAAATTCACAATTATTATAGTAATTTTATACCATTAATTAATTAAATAATATTCTAATAAATGAAAACAAAATTATAAGGTTAAAAGGCATTGTATTACGGAAAGGAAACAGAAAGAAAAATAAACAATAATCATAAATAATAACAAACACAAAACAAAAAAATAACGGCTCGGGGGTTTTGTGTTTTTGCCTGACAGGGTTCAGGTCCCTGAACGAGATGGAGTTGCAACTGAATGCGAAAGGCAAGTTGCGCTAGTAAAGCGAATTGAGCTGCCCATCTCTTGCTACAAATTGTGGCCAGGGACCTGAACCCTATCAGGAGTTGTCGTCATGTTTTGCCTGACAGCGTTCAGGTCCCTGAACGAGATGGAGTTGAGTTACTTTCGATTCATACACTGTTGCCAATTTACAAACTTCAAATCTTTGAAAAAAAAGTATTTTGTATTTGTATTTGTATTTTATTCACTTTCAGCGTAAACGACCAATACAAATACAAATACTTTAAATAAGAAACAGCCCAAATACAAATACCGAATAAAATACGTATTTTTAGTATTTTATTTTAAAATAATTTTATTTTAATACCCAAATACGATACACTGATTCTTGCCCATCTTCAAACAAACCTGTGACATGTAAATTACTAAATGCCATTAATCAATGAAAATAAAAGTAGTAAAGGTTTTGCAAACAAATACCTTCTGCTTTGCAGCGAACGGTGAGGAAGAGCACGAGAATTAACACGTCCAGTCGTGCCATAGTAACTCGTGAATGTCTGCGTTATCGTCAGATCGGGAAGAGTCAGACAAACACTGCTAACAGAAATTTCCACCAGACTCGTTCCCAGATTGGGGTTGCTCGGATTCGTTTGCCCCATTGAAACAAAGGTCATCGATACAGTTCATCGAAAGTGAAACAGGAAACTTTTCTGATCAGAACAAAAACCCAAAGATCAAAGATTGTTGGCACTCTTCTTTCATCAAAAATCAAGTACTTGAGGAAATCATTTCAATACAAGGATCAATCAATGCCACCCTAACAAATATAATGTGTGCTGGTGAAATTCCTTTGACCATGTTAGCAGAATACGTAATAGGCACGAAATAAAAATGATGCTAATTGAAAAAAGGGTTACGGTCGCTGGGCTCGTGGGTCAAAGTGTCTTTCACAGTTGTTTTGAGCGTGCTTTGTCGACCACCATATCAGCCTAGCTAAAAAAAGAGGAAGGGAGACATTTTGTGGCGCGAATTCACAATGGATCTAGGGGATGGTAGTAGACAAACCACATTGTCAGAAAACTATCGATTACAAAAAGTATAAGAAAACGATAGCTCAGATGAAGAACACAAAAACATCATCAATGTCCGAAATCAAATACACCGGAAATGGAATTCTTTCTTTGGTCGAAACTTTTTTAATGACTATCCCCATTAAAATTGTGTGACATTTTAATACAGGAAAAGAAAAACGTCTAAAAAAAGATATGTCTTGCTTCAGAAGCCTAAAAAAGGAAATTGTTTGTTGGGGTCTCGGTTTACCAAGGTGCGACCCTCGTTACATAGTCGAACTTTCTAATAAGACGACTATATGAGTCTTTTTAACGAAGAACACTACTGGTGTGGGAGACGAGCCCCTCGCATTTTGGTCTCTTCTATTGGTGACTATTTATATCACCAAGTATAAGCAAAGATGCAACCGTCACAATCTCGTGATATGCGTTCCTCTGCCAAAAGGACTTGAAGTACGTCAAAAAGTATTTCGAGAACGTAGTTGAAAAGTGTACGGAAGCCAACTATAATATCAACCAAAACTACGCAAGGACTGTATTGCTTCCCACTAAATCAGTCTAGACGAGGGTGTCCGCAGACGCATTTCGGATCAGTCGAGGCCGACCGTCTATACGAAGTGTTTTTACACAAACGCTATGGCACTCCAACGATTGCAAATTCAACATTGTCGAGTGTTTTCTAGTTTAATCAACAACCAGCTTCATCTTCGCCGAAATCAGTCTGTTTTAGCAACACCTGATGAAAATCCCAGGATTCTAATCACTGGTAAGTTTTCCCCTTTCATCAGGAAGAATAACTTTCAAATGTTGAATTGGAAATAAAACTTGGTCGATTCAGGTGGACTGGGTCAACTTGGAACTGGATTGGCTAAAATCCTACGTGAAAAATATGGCAAAGACAACGTCATCATGTCCGATATTCTCAAACCATCGAAAGAAGTAGTCGAAGCCGGTATTATAATTGCACAAGATTCTTTTCAATCGTTCCAATTTATTCATTCAAAATCTACAATACTTAATTATAGGACCGTACATTTTTGCCGATATTCTCGACTTTAAGTGTCTTCAAGAAATGGTTGTTACCTATCGAATTGATTGGCTAATTCATTTTAGTGCCTTGTTGAGTGCCGTTGGAGAGCAAAACGTTCCGTTGGCCATTCGAGTCAACATTGAAGGTAAGGCCTGGTGTATGAGCTATTAATAGTTTGAATATGCTGGAAACTAGGTCAACACACAGCAGTTTGTTTGTTTTTTGCCGCACCGAAATGTTTGTCTTTCTTCTTTTTTGCAGGATTGCATAACGTGATGGAGTTGGCAAAACAGTATCGTCTTCGGATATTCGTTCCGTCTACCATAGGCGCATTTGGTCCCGAATCACCACGGAATCCGACGCCAAATTTAACCATACAAAGACCCAAAACAATTTACGGCGTTTCAAAGGTATATACGATCCAGTTTTTTATTTACATATCGTCAAAAGTCGTTCAAAAATGTTGACAATTCACATTTTCTCGGCGCAGGTTCATGGCGAATTACTAGGAGAGTATTACCACCACAAATTTGGTCTCGACTTCAGATGTCTCCGTTTTCCTGGCGTTATCTCCAGCGACACGAACCCAGGCGGAGGAACAACAGGTATAATTTAACTGGAATTTTTAAAATTGAAAATCGTTTCTCACTATTCCACATTTTAGATTATGCCGTTCAGATATTTCACGATGCCCTCAAAACTCGTCAATTTCAATGCTATTTGAAACCAGACACCCGCCTACCAATGATGTACATCACAGACGCATTGCGGTAAACAACTAATGATAATAAGCTTGAATTGAATTTTCCTTTTTAGCGGTTAATGTCACTTTATTAGATCGCTCTGTGAATTCATGGCCTTGCCTCCCGAAGCACTGAAACAGCGAACGTACAATGTAACAGCAATGAGTTTCACACCTGAAGAAATTGTTCGAAGCGTGCAGAGGTAAGCTATTGTGCTCAGGTCACTAATATGCTATCTCAAATAAGCCAAAATTTGGATTCTATGATAGGCACGTACCAGATCTTAAAGTAACATATGCACCGGATTCGCGCCAACAAATCGGTAAGAATGATTTTCAAATTGTTAGTCAGAGTTCGTCTTAAAGTTTCAGTTTCATTTCGTCCTTAACAAAATTAGCGGATTCGTGGCCGCAGGTGTTTGATGATTCGGAAGCTCGAGCTGAATGGAATTGGAAGCCTCAATATGATATCGATGGAATGGTTGATATCATGGTAGACGCACTGCGGCCCAAGTACCAAATCTGATACAAAACGGGTAATGAAAGAGCCTTACACAGTTGCTAGCGGCACCTCGAAAAAAAAAAAAAAGAGTTGAACATTTTCAACTTGTAATAAAATGCCAAAGTAGCTCTCTGATAGAGAATGATCAAACTGAAACCATTAGACTACATTTTCATTTCTAAATCTTGTATATGTAAATGACATTTCTTTGGTGTCTGATATCAGTTGCAATCTGACTTACACAGAGGGATTACAAGTCTATTCGTAAACGTATGTCTACTCATGCCCTTCGAGCAATCGTCTAGGATTAATGCTAGGAAAAGATTCCCTCCGTTATTCCTTCTAGTTAATGATACTCATGATTCTATAATACACGAGTTAATATTTGTCGTTCGTGTCAGCTACGAAATAAAAAAATTGCAATAAAAGAAAAAGAAAAACAATTGAAGATGTAGTAACGAAGAAGTTTGAATTAGACTAACGCAGCGTATAGTTAACCACCTTCCCAAGCTGTGTCATAGTAAAAAATTAGATAAGCTTAAAAAATGATGATTTTATCGGTAGCGATATCGTTAAATCCACTGTGAGACGAGTCAAATTGTCTACAAACTGCCAGAGTCTTCAGTGTCTTTCAACGTGTCGACTCGTCTAGGCGTCTGTGGCAGCAAATAATAGCGCTGAGAGCCCATTTATGTACTGCTAAAGTAAGTTCCAAAAAGTTATAAATTTTACCAGCTGTAATAATAAATCGATTTAAGATTTAAAAATCAATTCAAATGGTTGTGTACATTAGTTTGAACTTTCGCAAAAGACGTCTGGAAATCGATTTATTTCATTTTATTTTTTTTTTCCTTTTTTTGCAATGTGTCAATCAAAATGGTGTGGCGTAGAAAGCATGTTCTGTAACAACCTTTATCTAGATCTAAATGCCTTTAAGCCTGATAGTATTACGATTGTTTATCTACGCCGACTGACCAGCCAAAACAATATATAGACATGAGTGACACGTCAAGCAATGCTGACGGAGATGAGAAAGGCAGCCAACCGCCTCTGTCGCACACAATCTCCATCATCGCCGTAGACACCAAACAATCGACAGATAAAGCCATAAACAACGATCAGAAAGTAGGTAGTGATTCAGAGGTAAAAAAAACAAAAACCCGTTTCACAATTATGTTACTAACCTTCACTAACCTTTGTGTCCGGACTGGTGTAATTATCGACAGACCAACATCAGCGAGCAACATCCTCATGGAAATGAACGTGGAGACAATGAAGGAGCCGAACGTCCAGACGGTTTGTAAACGCAATGACGTTTCCATCTCCATCCTTTTTGAAGGATAAATGGAAATCTATGTGCGCAATATTTAAAAACATTTCTTGATATTTGCACAGGTTTCTTCGGATCGCGGCATGTTTTCGCTTTGATGGGATTTCTCGGCTTGGCTGCTGTTTACATGATGCGAATCAATTTGTCAGTGGCTATCGTTGACATGGTTAGAACTCCAAACACTACGACGTTCTTCGGCAGGAGCGGTAGCGGAGGCTCCAGCGGAAATGGCAGCGAACAGTGCGAAAATGATGAATCCGGTGACAGTGAAGTAGGTATTCTATTGCAAAAATTATTTGAAATAGTTAATGTGTTAGTCAATTAGAAATTTGCTTCACTTCCCTTTCAATTAATGCATACTTCCTATGTAGAACAACGGCGAGTTTGATTGGGACGGTGAAACACAAGGCCTGATTTTGGGTGCGTTCTTCTGGGGTTACATGG
The DNA here is from genome assembly GCF_020631705.1 of Daphnia magna. Lineage (NCBI taxonomy): Eukaryota > Metazoa > Arthropoda > Branchiopoda > Diplostraca > Daphniidae > Daphnia > Daphnia magna. The sequence goes on along the minus strand of NC_059186.1, from coordinate 703,329 downwards.
TGACGCAGATCCCAGGTGGCATTTTAGCCGAGAAGTACGGAGGCAAATACGTGTTGGGCATTGGCATCCTTCTCACCGATTTCTTTTCCATGCTGACTCCATTGGCTGCACGACATGGCGGCTCTGGAGCAGTTATAGCAATGCGTGTACTCACTGGCCTAGCTGAGGTATGATACCTAAGATGATTTACCTTTATCATTTCACAAGAAATTTTAAATCCGGGTTGACTGATTGGTTGATTAATTCATTTCAGGGAGTGACGTTTCCATCGGCTAATAGTATGATTTCAAAATGGGTCCCTACATTTGAACGGACGACTATAGGCGCCTTTGTCTTGGCAGGTTCTCATCTTGCGTGTGACACTCCCTCGCTCCGCAATGTGTCTAATGTCTCAATTGTTTTCGTTTAAGGTACTCAATTCGGGACGGTGATCATCATGCCATTGTCTGGGTTCCTGTGTAATCTCGAATTCGATAACGGCTGGCCGTTGGCATTTTATGTCCCTGGCGTAATCGGAATTCTCTGGTTTATTGGCTGGGTTTTCTTGGTCTATGATAGTCCGTCGGTGCATCCTAGAATTTCGGAGAAAGAGAAACGTTACATTCTCGCCTCCACTGGGGTATTGAAGCCAATTTCGGTGGGCAAATGTTTCTCTTTTTATCACTTACACACGACGTAAACTTTTTCGTAAACTCGAAAGAGTCCGATCTAAATTTGATTCCTATTCCATTTTAGTTTTCAGAAACTCCGTGGTCAACAATCATGACTTCCATTCACCTGTGGGCTATTCTAGTTGCCCATTTGGGCCATAGCTGGGGTCTTTCCATGCTACTTACAGAACTGCCGACGTACATGAAGACCGTCCTGCACTTTGACTTGAAAGCGGTAAGCTGATTTTGAACTTGACATAAAAAAATAAGAGTAATAATTCATCTTCACGTCTTCTCCAAACTGGATGTGTTCAAAATTATTACCTAGAACGGATTGCTTTCAGCCCTTCCGTATTTAGCAATGTGGCTGTTTTCCATCGCCTTTAGTGTCACTGCTGACGCAATGAGAAAAAATCAAATTTTAAATACGACCAATACGAGGAAGTTGTTCACTACCATAGGTAAATATAATTGCTATTCAACGGTGAGCTTCCGGCCTTCTAAATTGACACCTGCAGTATCTAAAATATTTGCAATTAGATTTATTACGTAGATTTGGTTTTTCACTCACGTATATTCAGGGCTCCTGATACCAGGTTTAGGACTCATTGGCGCGAGTTACACAGGCTGTGACCGAGTTGCCACTCTTACTTTGGTAAACAAATGCAAAGAACAATGCATTTTTGCACAGTAATTAAGAGTGTTGAATTTCCTTTCAGCTCACCCTGTCATGTGGTTTTAATGGGGCAATTTATTCAGGATTTTTAGTAAGTTTTCCTTTTGCATTTGAATTACTTTTCTTTTTAGTTTGAAGCAATTATACGTTGAATTTGTATCTATAGGCCAATCATATCGACATTGCTTCGAATTACGCCGGTACTATGATGGGCGTTACAAACTGTGTCGCCAGCATTTGCGGATTTCTGGCACCGTATGTTGTCAATCTGATAGTAACGGAATCGGTACAGCCATTATTCAATTTAAATTGAATTTTTATTTGAAAATTATTTTCTTTACTTTAATGTGTTTTCACATCTTCGACAACCAAGGGCTCCATCGATCAATGGCAAACGGTTTTCTTCCTTTCAGCAGGCATCTACGCTTTGACGAATTTGTTTTACGTCATTTTTGGTACTGGTGTAGAGCAGCCGTGGAACAAACTCAAAGACACCCATCCACTGGAACAAAAGAGAAACGATTCGATTGACTCCCTCACCAGCTCGGAAAAATCTGGCAAATCGGATTAATGCAAAAGGATGATTAATTAGATTTTTTCGACATTTCTATCTTTTTCTAATACAAGAAAAATGAAAATACAGAAAAATTTGTGACACACATTTGAAATTTTAATCATGTTTTATGATATATTCTATGTATGCTGATATTCTACCCCCCTCCCAAAGACAACAGCATATCAAGCCAACCCCTTTTCCCTTACAATTTGAAAGCCATACCATTATTGTACAATGTAGAGGCTGATATTATCAATCCCAATGTCCACAACAAAGTGAGAAAAAACTTGGACAAATAAAACAGAAGCATTTAAAACTATTTTAGATTTATCAAATTTGGTAATAAATTTACTTGTCATTCAGATTATTGTATTTTCTTTCCAAATCACTTTAGCAAGTGATGACTTGCTATTACAGATTTGCCTGTTCGACAATTCCCTGCTACATCATAGTAGAATGCTTCTCCTTACACATTCTAATGATTCTTTTTATGAATGATCAAAGTTAAATTTTAAAATTAAACAGTAATTGCCATTCACTAATTTTGAATGCATAGTCTCTTTACTAACAACAGGAAATATTTTCCAACCTACTTGAAGAAAAACAAATGTAATACCTGTATAAGTTGAACGATTACAGAAGATTCTTTCTTTCAAAATTATGCTTGCCATTTCCTCAAGTACAGAAGGCTTCTGTATATAAACTAAGAGTCTGGCTTTGCTGTTTTTGCGTACTTCAACACCTATGAAAAATGTATTTAAGTTTTTTAAATTTATTAAACATGACAAAACATATGACATACAACCTTTTGTCTTACAAAGTTATTCACATTCGCTACAACAAAGAGTAATAGGCTTGACGATTGACTTGGAACCATCCAACAGGATAACCACTAATCTACATTTTTCATAAACGAAATAATTAACGAATATTAAAAAATAATAAAAACTGTAATGAAAATGAAACAAAAAAAACAATAGCAGACGAATATATTTTTGCATCTCACAACAGCAGAGGATAGTACATTGGCCTCCTGGCGGCCGAAAATGAAACTTCCCAAACATTATCGTAATTTCCCGACCGCTTTTCCTCTATTAGGAGGACCGAAGATCCCGACATCCCGATACCATGCCGTGGTGCGCGCCGACCGAAGACATCAAGCGGGAAAAAGCGCGAATGACGCCGGTCTTACGGGAAGTATTAGCCGTACTTTTTAAGTGACCTGAATTGCATTGTGCAATTTAAAAAAACTTTTTTTCCCCAGGTATGGGCCTAGGCCGCAGAATCATTACTGCGGCAATGGGGCTAGTCTCAAGACGAACCTGTGCGCTTCAGGTGAGACTGGCTGCAGCATGCCCAACCCAGGCTTTGCTTGGTCTGCAATGCGTCCTTGAGTGTAAATTGCCCAAATGGTGGCCTGCTTGCTCAGGCAGGCCATCCCACCCCCTATTGACGGGGAAGCGAGTGGCGGGAGAGCCGAGCCAAGGCGGAATATGAGCCAATTTCAATTAAAGTCGCCGGATGGTGTACAGACTGCACGGGCAAGGGCTTATTGGGCTTCTCAGGGATGAACAGTCGCGTGTGGCCTCAGCACCATGCGGAATGCATTACCTACAATCGTCTATCTGAGTTATAATTGTAGCAAAGTTTAATTGCTGAACTATCTAACCAATAGCTAGGCAGACCTCTCCTACTCCCCATATTAAAACTCACATTCCAAACTATCTATTCACAAGCTAATAAGAAAATGTCTTTTAAGGATTTGATTAAAGGTCTACCAGCCGTTCGGCCATCTCTCCTAGTTTCGATTGATCTCACTCGGCTACGACAGATAACACCGAGAGATGAGCTAAATGAGTTGGAGGCTAAGAGAAGCGGGTTCAGCAGGCATTATTGGTTGCTGCTAACCAAAAACCATCTAAGGATAATAACCTGGCTAAGACTAAATATCATGTTTGTTTTCAGACACCTGCCATGCGTAAAGTAGTAGCGGCCAGGGCAAAGATTGCGAGTCCTTAACGCGTTATGTTGGGGGAACGGTTCTAAAACCAGCCATCGTACGACAAGTAGAACCCACTGATAAGCCAAACCCCTTGGCAGACCGCCTGGTCAGACCACCTTTGCCTGTGTTCCTGAAACCAAAACCTGGGGCGTTGCGACAGTTACCATCTCGAGAATGGCCTAACGACATGACGACTAAGCGTAAGCGAGAAGAAGATGCCCCGGCAACTCTTGCTGTAAAGCAACGTTTCAAGGGATCGAACTCCAAAGAAGTCATTTGGCTGCCCCAGGTACTGTCATTAGAAGAGATAAACGTGTTGGAGGCTAAGAGGAAGCGATGGTAGCGGAGACAGACCACGAGACCGATTACAATTAATGATTCCCAAAATTGTGTGCTTGTCTGTATGAGTGTATGTGATCAAATGTGTATACCTTTGATATAAATAACCTAGTCAAAATTACTGCTTGTGTGCATCTGTGTGTGTCTGTGTGTGTATGTGTGTGTGTAATGTTTTGGTTATAGTCTAAAAAATGCACTACTTTAAACCTCTTACAAAAATTGTCTTGGGTTAAATTTTCTTGGACTGCTTGCTGTTTATTCCATGATGTGAATGAGTCGGGGGCTTTGTTGACACAATAAAAACAAATTCTTTGAAACACGCAGGTATTGGAGATCCCAACAGAAATTACGAATATAATTACCAATTCGTCTTTGAATAACCCAAATTAGTAGATGCCTGTATTCCCAAAATTGTGTGCATGTCTGTGTGCATGTTTATGTGAATGTGTGTGTGAAAATGTGTTCATCACCTTTGGTAATAACCTAGTCAAAATTACTTGTTGTGCCTTTTGCAAGTTGCTGTGTGTATATGTGTGTGTGTGAATATGAATAAATGTGAAACTTTATTGATCGTTAAGACAAGCATAAAACCATCTCCCTAAAATATGATGTAGGCTACTGAGATAAACCTTTAACACACATACAATATATATTTCATTGTTGTTTTCCAAAGACCAAGAGCTTTTAATCTTGATTGGTAGGCGTGTCGTTATCACATGTATAGTCGGACCGAAGGATTGACTTCTATTACAACCCGCAATCGATAAAATAGCCAAGCAATGTTATTCAGTTTAATCATATTTTTAAAATACGGTCAGTTTACTTTGGCTAGCCAGTCCGTTTGTTACAGCCTTTTCTGCTTCTCGGGTTTGAATTCCTTGCAAAGTCTATGTACAGTTTGATATGACGGCCAATGATGAAAGCGTTTCTTCGAGTAGTGCCTCAGAAAAGAGTTTTCAGACCGACAGCGACGACGAGGCCAACCAGGCTGAAATACCTTCGAGTTCCGTGACTGTTGTTCGATTGAAACAGGGACATGGCGGAGACGATTCGCTTCCGCCGCCTTGGTGGAAAAAGCGAAGAGAACGAATTTTCCGTAAGAAAACGTTATACATGCGGTTCCCAATACTGAAATGGCTTCCCAAATACTCTGCACAAGACTTCGTAGCTGATCTTGTGGCCGGAATAACTGTTGGAGTAACAGTAATTCCACAAGGATTAGCTTACGCAACCGTGGCCGGACTTCCTCCTGAGGTATTAGCTCATCAAATGCAGTTGCTAATCAAAGCTAAAAATTTGAATTTGTTATTAGTATGGACTTTACGCTTCGTATGTGGGATGCTTTGTTTATCTCCTCTTCGGCAGTACGCCTGTTGTCACTATTGGGCCAACGGCGCTTATGTCACTTGTTACCTACGATTCCGGAGCTGCACTGTTGGGACCTGAAGCAGCTATTCTTCTAGCTTTTCTTACCGGTTGCATTGTTCTTCTCTTCGGCCTCCTCAATTTCGGCAAGGGCTCATACTCTTAACCGATAGTTCTGTTAATAATGGAAGGCTGTTTACGATTTGTAGGTTTCTTGATTGACTTTATCGCAGATCCAGTCGTGGCCGGCTTCACGAGCGCCGCCGCCTTCACGATAGCGACAACACAAATTGAAGCTCTTCTCGGCCTCAAATTTGATGAGGAAGGGTTCCTCAATACGTGGATCGCGGTGTTTGAACACATAGAAGAAACCAAAAAATGGGATGCTGTTTTGGGTCTTTCATCCATTGCTATTTTGCTTCTGTTGCGGGTAGAACATAAATATTTTTACTACTGCTTTTAAGACCAACTGGGAACTGTTTCGTCTCTGTTGTGGACGATACTTTCCGCACCTAATTCACAGCTTTAATGCAGATTCTTGATCAAGTCAAATTGGGTAAAGAAGGAGAGAGAAAGCGATGGCAAAACTGGGTCAATTCGACATGTTGGCTGATTTCGGTCTCTCGTAACGCCATCGTCATCATCGCCGCTTCTATTTTGGCCTACGCTTTGACTGAACCTGGCCAAAAAAATTTTCCTTTCACTCTAACTGGTAATTCACGCACATCCCAATATATTTTTAGTTAAATGAAGTCCCTGCAAAAACAGAAAACTAAATCCATTTCGTCATTCCAGAAAAACGTTTTTAATTTTGTTAAAAGGGTGACGGCTTTTTAGTCCACATCCCAAACATTCCCATAAAATATCTAATGGTTATATGTAGGTGATATTCCTAGCGGATTCCCTCCTTTCAGAGCACCACCGTTTTCTTTCGAGGCAGATGGAAAGACATACTCTTTTCTGGACATTTGCAAAAATCTAGGTTCTTCGCTCTACATTTCTCCACTGGTCGCCGTTATTGAATCGATTGCGATTGCCAAATCCTTGTGTAAGATAAATCAAATCAGCCGCCGCCATACGGAAATGATTCGAATTATTTTATTTTCAATCCTGTCTGGATTTCATGGATGGATGTGCAAATGTATAGCCAAAGGGAGTCGCATTGATGTCAGTCAAGAGATGATTGCCATCGGGACGAGCAACATTTTAGGTTCGTTTGCCTCATCGTATCCAGTGACAGGCGCATTTTCACGCACTGTCGTCAATGCCTCCAGTGGCGTCCGGACTCCTTTTGGCGGACTCTACACTGGTACTGAAACCTTACTTCGTAATTCACGATTTTTATTTTTTAAATCTTTTGGTTTTATTCAGGTGCTCTTGTTCTTCTGGCCATTACGGTTTTGACGCCATACTTCTTCTACATTCCAAAAAGCTGTTTGGCAGCTGTCATTATATCCGCTGTTATCTTCATGGTGGAAGTCAGCTTAGTCAAGATGGTTTGGAAATCAAAGAGTTAATAAATCAATTCATTTTATTGCTATTACACGACACGCACGTTGGGCTAATTTCTGCTTCAACTGCTTGAACGCAGGAATTGATTTAGTGCCTTTTGGAGTTACGTTCGTCTTGTGCGTTTTTGTCGGTCTGTCGCAAGGCATTTTGATTGGCGCGGCCATTAATCTTGGCATGCTCTTATACAGCACGGCCCGCCCACGGATTAAAATCCATAAAGTCAAGGTAAATAGAATAAATGAAGTGAAATACTCACCCAAAAAAATTTACAGTGGGGGGATGAAGAATTCATTTGTTTTCTTATCTGTCTGTAAATATTTGGCTTTTCAAAAAAGAACCCAACGACCGAATATCTTCTTATCGTGCCTGATCGCAGTTTAGTGTTCACCGCCATGGAATATTTCATGTCGAGCGTGCGAAAAGCTTCCGCGCTGTATCCTGGTATTATCGTCGTAATCGACATGAGCCACGTCTCTGCAGCCGATTTTACAACGGCTTATGTAAAATAATCCATCCAAATCATATAACTGTACAATGCATAATCGAACCCAAATGTCGTTTGCACAGGGCTTTGACAACATGATCAAGAGGCTGCAGAAACACGGACATAAACTTATTTTGACTCGAATCAAACCAGAAGTTTTCCTCATTTTGTCGCGGATGGGGTGTGATTTCCATATTCACAAGGAAGGAGAAGATATGGAAATCTTGCTCAAGGGAATTTCTAATCAAGATGGATGTATGTCCGTGAACCCATTGCCAAATGATGACCCTCCTGTGGCAGAGCAGACGTCGTTGCAATCAATTTCTTCGAGCGTCGAAAGAAAGAGCCAGACGGACCAAGTGACGCCTATTGCTAGAGTGGATATTAACGACGGAACGCCGTGAATTGCTCTCTAATATTTTTCGTCTTCGTCTGTCATCCGAGCCGAGCTTATCAATATTCAATTAGCATAACAAACGGGTGTGGAAATTGTGTAGAGACTGCACACGCAGTGTGAATTAGCTTATCTTGTGAGTAAATATGAAAGCGGAAAATCCACCTTTAACCTTATCTTGAAGTGGAGCACATAATGTGGAATAACAATGACGATAGCACCACATAGTAACTAGGCTACGTACATCAACCTGGACAGAATGACGTCTCTCTTGTTTTCGATAACTTCCTTGTCTTTCAAAGTTATCCCATTTGTTTTCGGTTTTCGTGTTTCCTATCTTATATATGTTCAAATTCCTCGTGACAGAAAGCATAGAACGAATAAATAAGTAAGCTAACACTATACCAGTTTACGTATTTACTGCAAGATTTTTGACTTGATGTAATATTGCGCAATCACAACAGAAGAAGAACGTCTGGGAAATGTAAAGGAAATGGCCGTAAAAGAATTATTTGCAGTATCTCAAGAAAAGCAAATGTGCCGCAGGTGGCCCTCTTTCATACTTGCCAAAACGCATGCAAAATTTCTTGGTACATTGTCAAACCAAGGTCGTTCCAAAATTTTGACGACCACCCACCATGTCGTGAGTCTAATGCACAGAGAAATGGAAATCTAGATTTTGTGTTCAGGATGAGGTAATGTGGTCCTATTGCACGAGTAATATGAGCCTAAATGGTCGCCTATATAAGACACGTGATGTAAGTTCTAGGGTGTGCTAAGTAAAACACTGTGAAGCTGAACAGGGAGATAAGAGTATGCGTCGATGCGAGCGCGGATGAGTATCTATAAAAGAACGTAGAACTCGGCAGCCTGGGTTGCTTTATACCTCTTGGGAGAAAACGCTTTCTATTTTTACGTTTGCTCTTTTTTACCAGGAATGCGTCGTTTTATTTAAAGAATAGTTACAATTTCGTCTTCCTAGAACGATTTCTCTTTTTAGAATGCCCAAGGTTCAACGTGCTACCCACTATGAATTGATTTGATCAAGGGAATATGCTGGTTTTGGTTGGTACTTTTTGTTCAGACCCGTTGGAAAATTCGCAGTAATTACATAAGGCATTTGAAACAAAAAAATTAAACGAAAGGCTTTCGTATGTTTGCACAGAACATTCTGTTTCCTGTTTCCATTTATTTTTGGGTACGCATATCTCATCCAAGCCAAAGAACTGGTAGAAACGCCCTTTTCGTCAGAAATCGCAAGACAGTCAAACGTGTACGACTGGCAACTTTGGGCAATCGCTTCGAGTTTATGAGACTGGCTGGTAATATTTCATGAATATTTCATCCATTTCGTAATTCAGCTTAACAAACGTCATTTCTAATTTACAACTTTGGTATTTGAGATCAGAACGAAATTTGAACTTTGTATCGGTTTTGTTGGTGTCGTTGGTGTAAAGCGTGTGCATGTAGACGTTTGTTTTTTTTTGCCCTTTTACCTTCGTGTCCGGAAACTTCTGGTTTGCTTTCGATAAGCAAACGTGGCAACTTAAACTAAGCCACACGTCTACTATTTGTTAACGGCTTTAGAGATTTTAAACAAATTTTATTTCTGTCAATTGTGAACCTTTTGCACAGGAAATGCTTCCATGTAATTCAATAAAATAACGAATTTATGCATCAAAGCGAGGCAATGTTGCCGCATAGTGTCAATCTATAAAATAATTAATAAAGAGTTGCTATAAATGTTGCTGAATTGTACCCTATTAGCGAAACGCACGCGGTCAAGTGATTACGTCAACGAAACATTATTTGACGTGTCGTTATCGCCTTGCCAAAGGGCCATCGGCTGAAATGCGATCAATTTATAGACATAGGGTTTACTAGTGGTAGATAAACGATAACTTAATTCCCCCCAGAATTGATCTCTTTTGTTCTGTAGATGTCATTGGTTTTTCCATCGCACTCCTATCGGCAGAAAGAAGTGGGATCAGTCTTCTCTCTTAAAGCTGACCGTCTCAGTGGGCCACGACGCTCTGTCCTGTCATGGAAACGGAACGAAACGCCGACTCGAGTAAAAAAAACAACTCCGGAATATTTCAGAGAATTTGATTTTCTATTCTGATATATTTGGGTTTCGTTTTCTACAGGTAGCGACAGCGATGCGGAAAGTGAAACTCAAGAGCCGCAGACGACCATCACCGTTGTTCGTTTAAAGCCCGGACACGATGGCGGAGATGGATCGCCGGAGCAATCCTGGTGGGCAAAGCGGAAGCAACGCATTTTGCGGAAGAAAACGCTGTACATGCGCGTGCCTATTTTAAAGTGGCTACCCAAATATTCGATTCAAGATTTCGTGGCAGATCTTGTGGCTGGCATCACCGTTGGAGTGACAGTTATTCCGCAAGGATTAGCATACGCAACTGTGGCCGGTTTACCTCCTCAGGTAAATAACGGATAATTGATTTTTTAAAATAAAGGAGATGACACATTGCGCCGCACAGTTTTACTTAATCAATTGTTTTTAGTATGGATTGTACGCTGCTTATATGGGGTGCTTCGTGTACGCTCTGCTGGGCAGCACTCACGCCATTACGATCGGACCAACGGCCCTGATGGCCCTCGTTACCTACGATTCGGGCGCTACGCAAATGGGGCCTGAAGCTGCCATCCTGTTGGCCTTCATCACCGGATGCATTATTCTCCTCTTTGGTCTTCTTAATTTCGGTGATAGCCTTGTGATGTCAGACACGCCAGCTAAATTTGAAATGCGTTTTGTGTGTGTGTGTGTGTGTGGCTATTTCAACGTGATTGACAGGTTTCTTAATCGATTTTATTGCGGCTCCGGTCGTGGCCGGCTTCACGAGCGCGGCAGCCTTTACGATCGCCACGACCCAGATTGAATCTCTTCTTGGACTCAAGTTTGATGACGAAGGTTTCCTCAATACGTGGATCGCCGTATTCGAGAACATCGAAAAAACGAAAAAATGGGATGCCGTCTTGGGTTTTTCTTCCATCGCCGTTTTGCTTTTGCTTCGGGTAAACATTTAAACACTTTGACCGTTTGTTGAAAAGTTTTGAAATTCTATTATTCGTTGATGGTTAATAGATGTTAGATAAAGTTAAATTGGGTGAAGAAGGTAAGACGAATCGATGGCAAAAGTGGTTCAACGCCGGATGTTGGCTCATTTCTGTGTCGCGGAATGCTATCGTCATCATCGTCGGATCCATTGTCGCCTACAGTCTGACCGAGCCCGGAAGTTCTAGCTATCCGTTCACGCTAACCGGTACGCAAAGCTGTTGCCCGTTTCAATTTTGACGATAGAAATACTGAAAATATCTATTGATTCTTCTTTTATTAGGTTCGATCCCAAGTGGATTTCCTCCTTTCAAGCCGCCCGTCTTCTCGTTCACGAACGGCGACAAAACGTACACTTTCGTGGAAATTTGCAAGAATTTGGGATCTGCGCTCTATGTCACCCGTTGGTTGCAGTTCTCGAATCGATCGCCATCGCTAAATCGTTCGGTATAATTATATACCGCACTCAATTTCTTGTCGGGTCTGTAATAAGGAAACAAATTCTTTAAATTTTCTAATTGACCGTTAGCCAAAGGAAAAAGAGTCGACGCCAGTCAGGAAATGATTGCTATAGGTACCAGCAATATTATGGGATCATTCGCATCATCGTTCCCAGTCACCGGATCGTTTTCCCGCACGTCCGTCAATTCAGCCAGTGGCGTGCGGACACCCTTCGGCGGTCTCTATACCGGTAATGTCTTCGTCTTAATTATTATTTTTCCCATTTATTCCAAGAGTATAAAAAATAATGATTTCGATTCATTTAGCGTCCCTCGTTTTGCTGGCTATCACCGTCTTGACGCCGTACTTCTTTTTCATACCGAAGAGTTGCCTGGCGGCCGTCATCATCTGTGCCGTCATTTTCATGGTGGAAGTCCATCTAGTGAAAATGGTCTGGAAATCAAAAAGTAATTAATCACTTGAAATCAATTCCGCCGTTTTCATGGGATAAACTTGATCCGATATATTGGGTGCGCGCAGGGATAGATATTGTTCCGTTCGGAGTGACGTTCGTCTTTTGCCTCTTTGTCGGACTTGAACAAGGCATTCTAATCGGCACGGCTGTTAATTTAGGAATGTTGTTGTACACCACCGCTAGGCCGCGACTACGAATTCACAAACATCAAGTAATAAAAGCCTTTTTTTTTGTAATTTTAAAACTGAATATATATGATGTTGCGTGCAGAATCCAACGATGGAATATCTACATATCACTCCGGATCGTAGTTTGGTGTTCACAGCTATGGAATATTTCATGTCCAGCGTTCGGAAAGCTTCGGCGCTTTACCCGGGCATTATCGTGGTTATCGACATGATTCACGTCTCGGCCGCAGATTTCACGACCGCTTACGTAATGTTTCCTTGTTTAATCAAAAGTGCAACTAATTCCGCTAACCGAACTGCTTACGGGCTTTTTATGCAGGGATTTAACAACATGATTAAAAGCCTGCACAAACACGGACACAAACTCGTCTTGACGCGGACGAAACCCGAAGTTTTGCTCATCCTGTCGCGGATGGGATGCGATTTGCATGTCCACACCGATGGCACGGACATGGAAAGTTTACTGAAAGGTAAACTGCGATTGAAACTCACAGTTTCTCGAATGCGTTTAAATTTTTTTGGTGTTTGGTTCAATAGAAGTTGCGACGTCGACGTCGGTGCCATTAACGTTGTTCGACTCGTCATCTACATCGTCGTCTTCACCCACCGATAAACGGGACTCTCGAATTGAAGAGACGTCGATGAGCACCTCGGTCGAAGTAGAAAAATAAGTTTGATCAATTAAATAGATATGTATATGATTTGAGTTATAATCACATTTTATTATGAAAAAAAAAGAAACAGTAATCGGGTGAGGTAATACAGTAAATCGAACCAGTGATGACATAATGGGCTTTGTGTATTTGATAACGTCAGTATATGTAGACACGTTTTTTTAATGAGATGCCCAATTAAAACTATTCGTCGTAATGGAACCTTGACATTTTGGTGTGTCGTGTTCTAGTTTAATTTTTTTTTTTCTCAGTCGGGATAAATTTCTCTTCACCTTGGGACTCCATTTTCAAATTTCGAGACAGGAATTTCAGCGAATTTTCATTTCTGTTCTAGTTTTTGACATAATTCTTGCTGATTTGCATTTAGCCAAAATTGTACAACGCCGTTAGCCTTGCTGGATGCACGTCTGTATGGCGCCGTCAGGTTGACATATTATTTCATCCCCAGCTTGTAATACAGCTGGGTCACTAGTTACTACTCGTCGGTTTCTATTCATTAAATAAAATCCAATTGTATTTAAAATGTAGTTTTGCTAAATGTTTCACATTCTCAAAAGAGCTGGTTTTCTTATATACCATACCTCAGTAATTATTTCAGTGGATGTGTCACCAATTGAATACGGCGGCGGGGGATCATCTTCACTGATGTAATACGGTGGCGGTGCACTTTCGACGTTGTGTTGTGTTGCCATAGTAACAAGAGAAGGGAACTGTTGCGTCGCCGTATCGCCATCCGGCTGATATCCAGTTTCATGGCAGCTTTCATGTGACTCAACAGCCGTTGAAGCAACGGATGGCTCCCGCAGTCGCCGCTGTTGAGCGTGTTTGGCTTTCCGACGATTCGCTTGTCTCGGGCAATGACAACAGATGTAATAAACGGAGATGCAAAGCGTGATAACGACGATTCCAGTGATGAAACCAGCCACTAAAAGGCACTCTCCTATCCACTCATCGTCTTCGTCATCCATTTTAGTAAGGTTTTTTTATTTAGAATTGCTTTTGTAAGGTCTTAAATTTGAAAATGCGAAACGAACACAATGGGACGCACAATTGAACAATGCAGCTAGGAGTGGTCGTGATTTAGCTTTTATAGACTCGGCAGGAAAATGAGCGTGCTAGACACGTAAGGGCGGCGAAGGTGAACAACATTTTGAAAACCAGTTCTGCGTGGTTTCACGCATAGTCACGAAAGAAACAAAACAAACGGCGATCGTACTTAACGCATTTGTGCACAGCAGTTGGAGAATGAAATTTTCTGAACTATTGCGCTAGGAATAGATGAAGGTGATGTGCGGGGAAAAAAAAAATACGTGAATGGCGCAAGTGTGAAATATAAAACCTTCGGTTATATTTCATGATCGTTTGACAAAATGAATCTAATCCAGCAGTTTCTTTCATACGGTTCTGTAGCTCATACGTTTTTGCATACTGTGGAAAGATGACGTCATTTTTTTTAGAGGGGAGTTAAAATACATGGCGGAACTGGTTTGAAATTTGCTAGAGGTTTATTTTTTTGTGTATATTATCGTTTCTCGTCAATTAAGGTTTACGAATGAGTTCTATATTCAAGGCCAGTTTTTTTGTTTTTCAATCGTGACTCGTAACTTCTCGTTTGCGGACATGCGTGACTCATATTGCAAAGAATTTTTTTTTGTGGGTGGGGAGGTCACGCTCGCCCATAGGAAAATTGATTCTTATATAATCAACGTCAACTATGTGGAAGGTAGACATTCAATAAAAGACAACCGTATTATTGTTCATATCTTGAGAACGCTTCAAGGATACACACGTTACAAGAAAATGGATTGGAAAATTGCTATTTAAAAAATCTTGATTAATACAATCTTTGGTCAAATTCATTTGGATTAGCTGCATTATTCTACACACTAAAGGCACGACACTGTCTACGATCGTGTAAAAATGGCTTAAATTTTGGCGAGGGACTCGGCAATCAATAATACATGGCCGAGATGTTCCATTTTGAGCTCAGCAGGAATTCCATCCCAATCGGGACCTTCAATCTGCCGTAGGGCATATAAAAGTGATTTGTCTGGTGTAAGCCAAATAGGCACAACAGGATTTGCAACTGCGATAATATCGATCATTCGTAATAAGGTTTCAACAATGTCTGGTATGTGCGAGCGCAATTTCTGGCTAGTCAAGGTCACTAAGCATTCCGGTAGCAACGCTGTCCAGCCTTCTGGAACACGTCCACCAAAAATATCATCTCCTTTCATACGCATCGTAATGGCTTTGAGTAAATCAAAACTATGGCGAACTTCCAGTCTCAAATGACGATTGAAGATGTCGAGGGTAGCGTTCGACACATGACGCTCAGTCAAGATTTCTGCCCTCGTCAGCTCCTGCAACACGTCGGAGACGTAGTGATTGCGCACTTTACGAATGACAAGTGGGTCAGTATTGGAATAAACATGGGTAATGGCAGACACGAGGACAGATTGAGCTTCAGCCAAGATTCGATTTTTCTCCTGTGTTTCAATAATAGAAATGTAAGAGAAATTCAAATTGTTTTTGATCAGATCGTACCAAATCGGCTAGGATGAGTTCCTGTAAATGAGGCGGAATAGACGAAGGCTGCCACTTTAGAGATCTTCTTTCGAGGACTAGCAAATAGTTACGTGATTCCGTATCGTCTTTAAAAACAAATTCAGGGATGACAGCAAGAGACACATTTTCTGCAATTGTACTGCCAGCTGATCCTAAGATGGCGGTCCTGGCAAATGATTCCGCTATTTGAAGGGTAGCTTGATCGATAAGATGATCGCGAATAAAACGATCGACTAGTTCGGCAGGTACGTGAGCGTACAACGACTCATCGAAATCGGTTAAAGCTGCAGCGCTGGAACAAGAAAGCCGGACACATCCTGGACGGCAATGAGGCTGGATGAAGCTGTTGAGCGCGATAGACGAAGCAGCTTCAGCAGCGTGATTTAGTAATTGGTAGCAGAACGTAGCCTCTGGCAGTTCACTGCCAGCACAAATCAAGATCAGAGGTGCTGTTTGTTCGAGCACCGCTTTCGGTCGGACGTTGGCATCGATCTGTTGGCATTCAAAATAATCCAGAAACGTTTTGTTTTCCGCATTCTGCAAATGACTGAACCGTTCCCACAACTGCTTGAAGCCGTCAAACAGATCCATTACATGTTCTTTCGTCTTTACGGGTCGGCCGCGGTCCAAAGTGACAGCTTTCCGGCCGACTGTTTCCACCATCTTTTCCAAACCCTGGGCAATGGACATGTCATTAGCTTCTTCCTGGGTGATCTCACCCGACATGACTGTGCGAACGAGAGCAAGAAAGCGCATAGCAGGGCCAAAATACTGCAAAGCGTCCAGTTTGTCCATGTAGTTGACGTCCAGCAACAAATTTAGGAATGGTAGTCGCAAACTGTTGTTCCTGGTCAGCTCCAGTTGTACGCATCGTCGATCGGAAAAGACTCTTCGAGCGTAGGCCCAGAATGACGTTTGGCTGTGCAATAACGATTGACGGAATGCCATCGTGGCTTCATCGGATTGCGCGACGTAATCAAGCTCTTCAGCCAGATTCGTTTGCTGAACCAACAAACTGGTGAGTCCATTTTCAAATGCTTCCCTGGCCTGCGGTTTGCTTTTAAATTTCGTAGCATTGGCGAAAAATGAAGGATCTGATGAAGCCAGTAGTTTGTGAAGCAATAAATGACCAATGCGGAACTTGTCGGTCATGGTAAGCTGCGGTCGAGAGGTCACCAGTAATTGGCAAAGAAGATCTAGATGAACGATGATGTGGTTCGATAGCAATTGCATCAATGAACCACAATTTTCAACTGGTTGGCGTTCAGTCGGTGGTAACGTTAGAAGGAGATTACAAATGTCATCTGGCTGTGTCCGTGGATTTAATGCAGCATTCATCAATGCCAATGAATTGAGCAAAAGGGCAAATCGGGTAACGACTGGAGTGCAATTTCGCACGGCAAAATTTGGCGTCACGACCGGTACTCGAGTCATGTAGATGCCACTCGGAGGTTGGAAGTCCTCGATGGTGGCGCTTCGAACTCCTGCGCGGAGTTCGTGGTTTGCACCAAGTGCGACGTGACAATTGTCGCAAACAGATTGTGCTACTGGTCGTCCGCAGTTTCCAAGACAACAAAGAGTATCACATGTACACAGGTACCAACGGTTGGCTTCCAATATAAAACTCGGTAAGTAAGGATGATTGTCCATTCCAGGCAAGAGAAACTGGGCAGCGGCAGCCAAGTTAGAACTCATCTCTTCTAACAGATGGATTCGCTTCACCACAAAAACATCATAGGCGTGATAGGCCAATCGAGCGATAAAGGGGGCCCAGACAGGTTGGAGTTCCAGTAGAACAGGATATTTTATGAAGTTGCCAGTACTGATCCCGTGCAACAGGCATTCTTGAAAGGGATTAGCTGTCACGGCCGCAGCTTGTAGAGGGAAACCCAGTGACAATGGCGACAACGTCACGATAAAATCTCTTACAACTTTGTGATGATCGAGTTCTTTGGCTATTCGCGGATCGTGGAGAATGTTGCTCAATCGAGTCGTATCTCCTTCGTCTGACGAAAAACGCAAGATGAAGAAGAGCAAAGCATCTGTGATGGATTGATCGCTTCGATTTTCTCGCCAACGAGCCCACTCTGCGATCGCATTTGCTGTTCCATTTTCATTCAGCGCAAGTCGCTGGCGGATGAGGGCAAGTTTACGGATGCGATCCATCGTCCAATCGCCCGTCATTGCTGCTTGAATCAAATCTTCTGCTGGTTCCTCTAGCGCGTTGTTGCGCACATCTTGATCTGAGCAGACGAGCAGAGCTCGCAATAAACTGTAGGCGTTAGCATTCGTATCAGGAGTTACATTGTTGCAACTGATTGATGATAAGATATCATCCATGATTGTAACGCCGGATCGAGTTGACAACACTGTGCGTACGATGACGGTCAAGAAACGCCACGAGACTCGCAGACGGCAATTGGAACTTGAAAGGAATTGCAGAAAGTCACGGATGCGATGTGGATCGTTCTTGTGCTGCTGGATAAATAGCTCAGCTACCCGTTCGAAAAGGAACATAAATGTTTGATGATCTTGGAAGAGCGATTCAATTATTTCTTTCCTTGGCGCTCGCAGATGGCCGTGAGGTTCACTTGCAATGGTGGCCAGAGAATGAGTGCAGCTTGGGCAATACCTGTTCAAATCTACTCCGTCTCTACCCTTTTTGCGTAAGACCAAACAATTGGTTGTTGGGCATTCTTCTAGGATTTCGGCAAGTTGTTTTGCAGAGCCACAAGCTGAGGTGCTTTTTAGAAAAGCGTACAAATCAGCCTGCAGCACCAATCGTCTTGTTCGAAGACAAGTAGCCACTCTCGGTCGAATGACTGAGTTCATGGCTAATTCTGTCAGGTTGTCAAACAGCTTTTCGGGTGTCGAATTCTGTAATTCCCGAAGTTTAACCTCCGATTCTGGATCAAAGAGCAATATATGTTTGGTTATTCGCAAACTGAGCCACACTTGTGGTAAGTCTTCTACGTGATGCAGTAATTCAATAAGAGCCGGACTAGTCTGTAGGAATAAAAGGAAAGTTGGGGTTAGGAACTTGCATAAAGCCTAATTAAGTACTAGAACACATACTTCTATGGATGAAACAGACTGTATAAATCTTTCATGAGACTTGAGGATCCCTGGTGAGGCCAAGGCCGTCAGCGATGAACGAGCTGCCATTTCAATGAAAGACTTCCAATTGCGAATTCGGCCAGTTGCTGTGCTCCAGAAGCCGTCGTCGTCTGACGTGTCCGGCTTGGCGAAAGAGGCAATTCTGACAACTTCAAGAGCAGCAGTCACCTTCCCTTCCCAGTGCTCCCAATCGAGGAAAAACATGGCCGGCTCGTCAAACAAGTTGTCCACGAGATAAACCATTTTCGATAGTGGCAATTTTCTCAGGCAGTGGTGTAAATGTTGCGGAATGTGAAGCAGAAACCAATCAATGAAGTATACCTACACGAGTGAAAATGATTGCAAAAATAAAATAAATGAAGATGAATGATCATTGTCTATCAACTGATGGGGTTTTTAACTTACTTGTTTGACCTCTTGGGAATCATTATTTTCATTCTTGCCCACATAGTCCAAGAGCCATTGCAATGGCCCGTTAAGACGTGGTTCAGCGCCATGATTTTTTTCAAAGGAGACAAGCAAACGTCCAAACAAACAATCGCAAACGCCGAAACCGATGGGCGTTTGGACGAACAAATCGGATGAGTTTAGCGACAGTAGCCGGTCGGGATAGTTGGCAGAGACGAATTCACACCACAGTTTGGCTGAGGAATCGTCAGCGACGCGCCAGACGTCACTGACTACCAAAAGATGAGCAAGTGGGTTGCTAATTTGATGCTTGAAAACATTCCACAGGCCTTTGGTTAGAGAAGAAGACGAATCAAAGCTGGCGTCGCTCACAGCATCGACAACATGCCAAGATATCCGACTCTCTTCCAGTTGAGCTATCAAACATTCTAGCAACAAAACAACAATGTAAAAAAAAAACTATTTATTGTGGATAAGAAAATGTGCAAATTATACCTTTCATCAACTCAAGAAGGATTTGGTTGTTTGGAAGTGCCAAGGCCGTTCGAACCCCAGCGTAGAATTTCCCCAAAGATGGACGTAAACTAGCTAAACTAGTCTGCAAAACTGGGCCGAGCACTTCCAGCAAAAGGGACTTGAACGATTCGATTGTCATCATCTTAATGAAATGAGACAAAGAATGGTCAGCATCTGATTGGATGAGCTGGCCTAGTGGGATCTGATGTTGATCTAATGGGCCATTAGGGACGACTTCGTCAACGAAGCAATAATCCCAGCCGTCGCCAAAAGAAAACACCCAGTGCATCTTAGAAGGACGCGGATCCACGTGAACGACGAACACGATACGGCATGAACTCTTCTCGAAACGCTGCTCTAATTCGTACTTGGCCAGCTGGAATTGCTCAATCGGTCCGGTTACGGCGTCGTACTGGACAACGAGGCAGAAATTAGGGTCGAAGAAATCGTCATCACCGACCGATTCCAGTAGTGTAAAGAGCTGCAGCTCGGAATCGACGTCAAACAGCCGGATGACCGAATGGTTGTAAACGGAAGAGTTACTCAGCGTGATTTCCAGATGGCGAAGTGAATTTGTTACGATGACCAAGCGATTCGATTTGATACTCTGAAGAGCGTCATCTATGCTCTCAAAAACGAAATGATGACGATAGTGTCTGCACAATTCCAACAATTTCGGATGGGTACAGGGATTCCTCTCCAACTTGATCATGGCCATCGGGTTGATGGCTCTCATCCAGATGGCAGTAGCACTGTGCGGGTCTTCTTCTTCATCGTGATCCAGCTCCATTGGTACGCCTCTGTTCTGCAAATGAAGAGCCAATGTGGAGAAAGACTCTTGGTGGTATCCACAAATCAACTGCTGTCTCTTAATTGCTTGCGGAACGGCCAGCCAGATAGAATGCGATTCGATGACATTGAGCCAAGCTCTTCCGGCATCATCTAGAAGATGAGATGGCCTCAGTTCATGCTTTTCAAAGCGTGACAGAATCGCTGGAGACATTAAATCTCGATTGAGCGCTACATCCGTGTCTTGTAGGGCAATGATCCGAAACGGCCCGTGCGGAAGTGCTATGGCCCGAATGGATGGTCCAAGAGCAATTTGTGTCATGGTAACCTCTCCTTGTGCCCAGTACTGTTGATTCAGCACCATGTAGAGAGATTCGAAAAGCTGATCCGCGTGGCACAGGATCAGCACACCGCCCTTCCGGATGGCTTGCTCTACTTGACGTAATTTTCTTGTGACGGCAGTCACTTGCAAATCGCCTGGGAAACAGGAACCGAAGAGAACATTCCAGCTCATGTTATCGTCTAATTTATTTTTCACGTGGAGATTCAGCAGTTGTAGGCCAATTAGGGATCGGCTGAGAATCATCAAATGCCTAGCGATATGGATGGACAGCGGATTGGAAGAATCGCGAACGTTTGAAATGATGAGATCCACTGGGTTGATTTCAGGGATGGCAGTTAAAGTTACTTGCAAATGATTTGCCATGCTTCTTCTGACCACTCGACGGGCCTTCTCGTGCGCGCCGCCAAAGTTACGAATGACCGACTGGATGAGTGAATGTTGGGAAATGCGGAAATCACGCGAGGTCTTGATCTGAACGACGGATTCAAAAACCGAGCAGACGAAGTTTTTGACGCAGAAAAAGAAATCCCCATGGAGAAAACATGTCCACCACCAAGATCTTCTCTTTGGTCCAGCTCTTCGTACGTATTGACGATACTTTCTAGGCTTCCACTAAGGATCCGAGTCATTTGTTCGATTTCCGCTTTCTTCACGTACTTGGAAACTAAAGACTTGGTCAGCTGTTTAGCTGAAATCAATAGATCCTCTTTGTCGGCTTGGGTGCGTAAAATGAGGACGCCTCGATTCACTTGAGCAGCGTCCACTACCCAATTGCTGAGGGCCACTACCGCGTAAGGAGTTTGTCCTTTATCGCCAGAGGTCAAAACAGACTGGCGTTCCAGCTCGGCGTGCAACACTTTCATTGGTTTTTCCGGTGACATGTCGGCCAGACCTAGTTCATCCAGAACGACCATAGCTAGCATTGTCTTTGGGTCAACGCTAAGTTTTTGGCCGATTCAAACAGGGCTTTGAATCCGGAAGAAGTTGACAGTGGAGAGCATTGAAAATACACTTCAGTGATGGCAGGCAAGTCTCCTAAGCTGTGTCGCAGTGCATGATTGCCAGGAGAAAGTACCAATTTCAAGATTTCAACCGACAAGGACTTGGACGATCCAGGCCGTCCAACGATTATGAGAAAGATTCCTAAAAATGTAAGAGAAGCAAATAAGCCTTTTTTTCTTTTTTGAAAGAATCTTAGGATAAGCTTTTACCGTTTAGGACGCAGACATACAATGCAAAAAGATTTTCGCAAAGGGCATCGTTCAACGCAATGGCGCCAGAACCGATGGAAGCTCCGTGTGCGTTCTCGTAAAGCATTTTGCAATGATTCGGGATACTTCGGTCATATTCTTGGACGCTGATTGATCTTTACCAAAGACCTCCTCCAAGAACATTTTTCGCAAGCGGAATCGGAACGCGTAGACCAGGTAAATGGTCAAATCGGCCGCAATTCCCGCATCGTTCCGTGACATTTGGTGGCCAGCTGGAGATAGAAAAACCAACGGAACAGTTGAACAGCTCGAGTGGTGTCGCGCAGTGAGACGGCTGATTCCGGGTCAACACTCATCTCTCTGGCTACTCGATGGCATTTCTGGACGATGGAGATAAACCATTCGACGCCTTCGGCGCTGAACTCGGATTTCGGCAAGCCGTTTCGACAGATTTCTTCAATGTACGTGTCTTCGGCTTCGTTGCAAAGGTGGCCAAAATCGTAGACGTGTTCGTAAAAAGCGAGCGGTAAATCGTTGACGCGATACACCAAATTTTGCACGTCAGTAGTGCTTCTATTTTCTTCTGGGGCTTGGGCAAACCGGAAAGCCAACCCGACAGGCGCTTCATTGTTTTGCCGTAAGCGTCGATAAGGTTGGCGGCAGCCATCAAATGTATGTTTTCTGGTAAAACTGTTCCGCAGAAATGGCGATCGAGCATAAGCTCTTTGAGGAAGGCGATGACGGGTGGGTCGGCCGTGTTCATTTCATCGAAAAATAGAAATACTTGAGCTTCAGGGTCCATCATGATGATCGTGATGGCCCATTCAATCAATTCTTCGACAGATCGAATCGAAGTTCCGCTGTTTACGTTGCACACTGCAAAAGTGTGGCCGAGCAGCGTCTCAATCAGAAATCGGAATAGAGCGCTTTTGCCAACGCCAGCTTCTCCAAAAGCCACGACGGGTAGGCCACAGCGAATTCGATATAAAGCAAACATCATTTTCGTGATATTATCACCGGTAAGTATATACCTAGGACAGAGAGAAATATAAATTGAAGAGTTGAATGGAAGAGTATAAAAGAAAAATAATAACAACCGACCCTTGCTCTTGTCCAATCAATTGACGTAAACGATCGCTAACTGGAACATGGCTTGGATGGCTATCCAGCTGGTAAACCTTGGCAGCGCTACTGGTGGTGCCATCTAGGAGCAATAGAGATCTCATGGCATTCAGAATGACTTCGGCGCCCGTCGGGTTCTGTATTAAATTTCTAAATCCGTGAAACTCCTGGAACAGAAGACACTGCTGCTGTAGAACGGGTAGTACGCTAGCGTGAAACATATTTTTCAATGCGTCCGCATCACGGCCCACGACATTCATCCCACTGACAGAGCCATCGTTACCGACTCCAAGCAGGAACATGGCTCTCTGACGATTGATCCAATCCATTTCATTCAATTTCTCCCTCGATTGGCTATTGACCAGCAACGGGCAATGCTATCATTGGCTACTTTAAGTAACATATTAAAAACATTCTGTTTAAAGATTCTGGCCAAATCTTCACGCTCAAACAGATGTACGGCTGACTTGTTGAACCACATGCAATTAATCATAGCCGAGATGTGCCTAAAGAGGAAAGAGGCCATTGCGTTCAAAGCGGTAAACGTGGGAGCATCTCGATTTTCTGCGTGCTGAAAAGAGGCCACCAACAGATCGAAGGTAAGGTCTTTTGGCAGAGGGTCCGTTATAATAGACACAGGGGATGAACAAAGTTCATCCCAGGCACGTAATCCTTCCTCTCCAGCCTGTTGAATCCGCAGGAATTTACCAGCAGCAACAAGGCCATTAGAGCGGTTGAGTCTAACTGATTGTCCGAGAACCATTGGCATCACAGCTAAATCATAGCTGAAAAATGACTTGTTGCATTCGCAATCGTGGTGTTCGCCCACGTAAGCGATGACGGGGAACTCTTTCACCCCAAAGGGGGAAGCAACCCAAGGCGATGGTAGTCTGCGGAGAGATAATCCAAAACCCTAGTTTGGCCTTCTTTGGGTCGTACAGTGCTCCGTGGATTAGCAGCAATAGTAGCATGTCGTTGAACTCGAACGAGACGGAGTGCGCGACATCTAGGTGAAGAAATGGAACTTGTATTTCCGTCTTAGCAGGACGACTTTCGATTTTTTGGAAGTTGGTCAGCAATTCCTCCACGGTTCCGATTCTGACGGACATGCGATAATAATCTGGTTCTGGCAATTGACAGGATGCTTTTAGCAAAGCTTGCTGGCTTTTGCCGCAGCCCGGCAATTTCGAGCTGAAGAAATGGAGATTCGCTGCGTTGGGCAAAAGACTGGAAACGAAGGGGCGCAATTGTTCGGCAGTAAAATTGATTTCAAGCAGACGATCCGAATCAAGGCCGAGCCGAGCACCCAGTGATTGTGTTGCCTGGACACGTTGTTGGTGCTGTGCCAACAACAAGAGTTTTGTTCGGCGTTCTGGTGAAATTCGATCAATACCATCACGAATTTCATTAGCGCCAGCAGGCGTGAGTCTCTCGACATGAACGATCATAAACAAATCTTCCACTGCACTAGCGACAGCCCAAAGTTTCATGAATCGTTTCACTTCTGATTGTTCCGTATTGGTCGTCACGAATAGAATTCGGCTAGGTTCGATCGGCTGACGAGTCAGCGACATGTAGGCGGCCAATGAACTTCCCACTAAGAACTCAAACGTAACGTTCAAGATGACAACAGCTTTGTCGATAAAGTAAGACTGCAATTTTCCTGCATAGGAAATGAGAAAAGGCGGAAGAACAAGTTCAGGTCTTTTTTCGTGAAAAACGATTTCAAGAACTTGGTGCAAACCCCGAAGGATTGTGAAAACTGGGCAGTTGTCAGCCAATTTCCGATACTGCCGAGGCGCGGTGCTTTGTTCGCGAGCTGATCGATTAAGGTTTCCATTTTGCATGACGCCGAAGGCAGTAGAATTCGTAAAATAAAGGAGACGCTTTCTTTTCGTTTTGGGCAATCAAGTCGGCAAGACGAAGGAGATAACTGCGCGAAAACAGCGCCAAAATGGGCAATTCTTCAACACTTTCCCATGTTTTATTCCATTCTTCAAACTGTTCACGTAAACGACGGATTTCGCTTTCCATATCGACTAGTTCAACTACTATTTGCTTACGGAAAGTATAGGAGATGCACCCGGAAACAAAAAGACGATCAAAGATTTCCGAGAGTTGCATCGATTCGGCCCACATTTCTCCTAGCGCAAGCGACCACGTCATCGATCTCGCCAGATTCGCCGGCTACAGCCATGTCTAGTAGCTGGAACGCTTTCAATTCTTCCACTGTGAGCGATCCAGTTGGATGTAGGTGGATCTCCATCGAGTAGGATTCATTTGTTGGTCTGATAACAACTTGGCAGATTTTGGCCAGTTTTTCTGTGTCATCTTCAGAAGGTGAAATGATACTGGCGCGAACAGCAGCTTGAATTTCTGGCAGCATGCTGGTCAGCCATTTGCAATTGACTGGCTGGACGCGACCAGAAATACGATCAGCAAAACGTTCTTCAGAGGTGCGAACGATTTTCAGCAAGTCCTGGTACGTATTAAACTCCTTCTGAAGAAAAGGGGCAATCCGAGTTCGTAGTGTCTCGAAGTTGACCTTGTACAAGACAATCACATTTCAGTTAAATTACATTAAATACAGTGACTGTCAAAATTACCGTAAGCCACACGTAGGCTGCCTTGTAGAATTTTGCCCATGGCTTCCATGTCATTTTCATTTTTTCTCTCAGCCATTCGATAAGCGGAGAAGAGTCTCCTTCCAGTCACGAGAGAACTTAAAAACTGCATCGCATTACGCGTGTCGGGACGTTCTGGGCTCGATGTTTAGGTCTTCGTTGACTATCCGGAGAATACCGCTTTGTGTAACCCAACTA